>NW_026700856.1:0-36405 GCF_030435755.1 Ochotona princeps | reverse complement strand
AAGCCTGATGATGTGTGAAGTTAGTGAGCCAAATGGAGTTGTTCTGCCACAAGAACCACTCGGCTGATCCTTCTTCAATATGCCCTTCACCAACATGCAGTGTTTCCTTGATTGAATTAGCTCTCACACCAATATTTGCGTCTAGAGCCTTTGCATTGAGGGCTATCTGAAAACGGCTGTGGCGCTGAAGTTGCCTGTGAATGTGGAGTTGGTGGCATGTGAAACCCGCATGTGGAGCATACGTTTGTGTGGGATGCTCACCAAGCTTCATTTCTGTCCTAGGCACTCAAAGGGCACTAAGTATAAAGTGTGAAAACTGAGTTTCCTAAGAGAGCTGCTTGGAAGCCTGATGGTGTGTGAAGTTAGTGAGCCAAATGGAGGTTGTTCTCCCACAAGAACCACTCGGCTGATCCTTCTTCAATATGCCCTTCACCAACATGCAGTGTTTCCTTGATTGAATTAGCTCTCACACCAATATTTGCGTCTAGAGCCTTTGCATTGTGGGCTATCTGAAAACGGCTGTGGCGCTGAAGTTGCCTGAGAATGTGGAGTTGGTGGCATGTGAAACCCGCATGTGGAGCATACGTTTGTGTGGGATGCTCTACCAAGCTTCATTTCAGTCCTAGGCACTCAAAGGGCACTAAGCATAGAGTGTGAAAACTGAGTTTCCTTGAGAGCTGCTTGGAAGCCTGATGGTGTGTGAAGTTAGTGAGCCAAATGGAGTTGTTCTCCCACAAGAACCACTCGGCTGATCCTTCTTCAATATGGCCTTCAGCAACATGCAGTGTTTCCTTGATTGAATTAGCTCTCACACCAATATTTGCGTCTAGAGCCTTTGCATTGAGGGCTATCTGAAAACGGCTGTGGCACTGAAGTTGCCTGTGAATGTGGAGTTGGTGGCGTGTGAAACCCCGCATGTGGAGCATTCGTTTTGTGTGGGATGCTCTACACGTTCATTCCTAGATAATGCAGTGAAAGGGCACTAAGCATAGAGTGTGAAAACTGAGTTTCCTTGAGAGCTGCTTGGAAGCCTGATGGTGTGTGAAGTTAGTGAGCCAAATGGAGTTGTTCTCCCAACAAGAACCACTCGGCTGATCCTTCTTCAATATGCCCTTCACCAACATGCAGTGTTTCCTTGATTGAATTAGCTCTCACACCAATATTTGCGTCTAGAGCCTTTGCATTGAGGGCTATCTGAAAACGGCTGTGGCGCTGAAGTTGCCTGTGAATCGTGGAGTTGATGGCATGTGAAACCCGCATGTGGAGCATTCGTTTGTGTGGGATGCTCACCAAGCTTCATTTCAGTCCTAGGCACTCAAAGGGCACTAAGCATAGAGTGTGAAAACTGAGTTTCCTTGAGAGCTGCTTGGAAGCCTGATGGTGTGTGAAGTTAGTGAGCCAAATGGAGTTGTTCTCCCACAAGAACCACTCGGCTGATCCTTCTTCAATATGCCCTTCACCAACATGCAGTGTTTCCTTGATTGAATTAGCTCTCACACCAATATTTGCGTCTAGAGCCTTTGCATTGTGGGCTATCTGAAAACGGCTGTGGCGCTTAAGTTGCCTTGAGAATGTGGAGTTGGTGGCATGTGAAACCCGCATGTGGAGCATTCGTTTGTGTGGGATGCTCTACCAGGTTCATTCCTAGATAATGCAGTGAAAGGGCACTAAGCATAGAGTGTGAAAACTGAGTTTCCTTGAGAGCTGCTTGGAAGCCTGAATGTGTGTGTGAAGTTAGTGAGCCAAATGGAGTTGTTCTCCCACAAGAACCACTCGGCTGATCCTTCTTCAATATGCCCTTCAGCAACATGCAGTGTTTCCTTGATTGAATTAGCTCTCACACCAATATTTGCGTCTAGAGCCTTTGCATTGAGGGCTATCTGAAAATGGCTGTGGCGCTGAAGTTGCCTGTGAATGTGGAGTTGGTGGCATGTGAAACCCGCATGTGGAGCATTCGTTTGTGTGGGATGCTCACCAAGCTTCATTTCAGTCCTAGGCACTCAAAGGGCACTAAGCATAGAGTGTGAAAACTGAGTTTTCCTTGAGAACTGCTTGGAAGCCTGATGGTGTGTGAAGTTAGTGAGCCAAATGGAGTTGTTCTCCCACAAGAACCACTCGGCTGATCCTTCTTCAATATGCCCTTCACCAACATGCAGTGGTTCCTTGATTGAATTAGCTCTCACACCAATATTTGCGTCTAGAGCCTTTGCATTGAGGGCTATCTGAAATCGGCTGTGGCGCTGAAGTAGCCTGTGAATGTGGAGTTGGTGGCGTGTGAAACCCGCATGTGGAGCATTCGTTTGTGTGGGACGCTCTACTAGATTCATTCCTAGATAATGCACTCAAAGGGCACTAAGCATAGAGTGTGAAAACTGAGTTTCCTTGAGAGCTGCTTGGAAGCCTGATGGTGTGTGAACTTAGTGAGCCAAATGGAGTTGTTCTCCCACAAGAACCACTCGGCTGATCCTTCTTCAATATGCCCTTCACCAACATGCAGTGTTTCCTTGATTGAATTAGCTCTCACACCAATATTTGCGTCTAGAGCCTTTGCATTGAGGGCTATCTGAAAACACCTGTGGGGCAGAAGTTGCGTGAGAATGTGGAGTTGGTGGCATGTGAAACCCGCATGTGGAGCATTCGTTTGTGTGGGATGCTCTCCAAGCTTCATTTCATTCCTAGTCACACAAAGGGCACTAAGCATAGTGTGAAAACTGAGTTTCCTTGAGAGCTGCTTGGAAGCCTGATGGTGTGTGAAGTTAGTGAGCCAAATGGAGTTGTTCTCCCACAAGAACCACTCGGCTGATCCTTCTTCAATATGTCATTCACCAACCTGCAGTGTTTCCTTGATTGAATTAGCTCTCACACCAGTATTTGCGTCTAGAGCCTTTGCATTGAGGGCTATCTGAAAACGGCTGAAGCGCTGAAGTTGCCTGAGAATGTGCAGTTGGTGGCATGTGAAACCCGCATGTGGAGCATTCGTTTGTGTGGGATGCTCTACCACGTTCATTCCTAGATAATGCAGTGAAAGGGCACTAAGCATAGAGTGTGAAAACTGAGTTTCCTTGAGAGCTGCTTGGAAGCCTGATGGTGTGTGAAGTTAGTGAGCCAAATGGAGTTGTTCTCCCACAAGAACCACTCGGCTGATCCTTCTTCAATATGCCCTTCACCAACATGCAGTGTTTCCTTGATTGAATTAGCTCTCACACCAATATTTGCGTCTAGAGCCTTTGCATTGAGGGCTATCTGAAAACGGCTGTGGCGCTGAAGTTGCCTGTGAATGTGGAGTTGATGGCATGTGAAACCCGCATGTGGAGCATTCGTTTGTGTGGGATGCTCACCAAGCTTCATTTCAGTCCTAGGCACTCAAAGGGCACTAAGCATAGAGTGTGAAAACTGAGTTTCCTTGAGAGCTGCTTGGAAGCCTGATGGTGTGTGAAGTTAGTGAGCCAAATGGAGTTGTTCTCCCACAAGAACCACTCGGCTGATCCTTCTTCAATATGCCCTTCACCAACATGCAGTGTTTCCTTGATTGAATTAGCTCTCACACCAATATTTGCGTCTAGAGCCTTTGCATTGTGGGCTATCTGAAAACGGCTGTGGCGCTTAAGTTGCCTGAGAATGTGGAGTTGGTGGCATGTGAAACCCGCATGTGGAGCATTCGTTTGTGTGGGATGCTCTACTAGATTCATTCCTAGATAATGCAGTGAAAGGGCACTAAGCATAGAGTGTGAAAACTGAGTTTCCTTGAGAGCTGCTTGGAAGCCTGATGGTGTGTGAAGTTAGTGAGCCAAATGGAGTTGTTCTCCCAGAAGAACCACTCGGCTGATCCTTCTTCAATATGCCCTTCAGCAACATGCAGTGTTTCCTTGATTGAATTAGCTCTCACACCAATATTTGCGTCTAGAGCCTTTGCATTGAGGGCTATCTGAAAATGGCTGTGGCGCTGAAGTTGCCTGTGAATGTGGAGTTGGTGGCATGTGAAACCCGCATGTGGAGCATTCGTTTGTGTGGGATGCTCACCAAGCTTCATTTCAGTCCTAGGCACTCAAAGGGCACTAAGCATAGAGTGTGAAAACTGAGTTTCCTTGAGAACTGCTTGGAAGCCTGATGGTGTGTGAAGTTAGTGAGCCAAATGGAGTTGTTCTCCCACAAGAACCACTCGGCTGATCCTTCTTCAATATGCCCTTCACCAACATGCAGTGGTTCCTTGATTGAATTAGCTCTCACACCAATATTTGCGTCTAGAGCCTTTGCATTGAGGGCTATCTGAAATCGGCTGTGGCGCTGAAGTAGCCTGTGAATGTGGAGTTGGTGGCGTGTGAAACCCGCATGTGGAGCATTCGTTTGTGTGGGACGCTCTACTAGATTCATTCCTAGATAATGCACTCAAAGGGCACTAAGCATAGAGTGTGAAAACTGAGTTTCCTTGAGAGCTGCTTGGAAGCCTGATGGTGTGTGAAGTTAGTGAGCCAAATGGAGTTGTTCTCCCACAAGAACCACTCGGCTGATCCTTCTTCAATATGCCCTTCACCAACATGCAGTGTTTCCTTGATTGAATTAGCTCTCACACCAATATTTGCGTCTAGAGCCTTTGCATTGAGGGCTATCTGAAAACGGCTGTGGCGCTGAAGTTGCCTGTGAATGTGGAGTTGGTGGCATGTGAAACCCGCATGTGGAGCATTCGTTTGTGTGGGACGCTCTACTAGATTCATTCCTAGATAATGCACTCAAAGGGCACTAAGCATAGAGTGTGAAAACTGAGTTTCCTTGAGAGCTGCTTGGAAGCCTGATGGTGTGTGAAGTTAGTGAGCCAAATGGAGTTGTTCTCCCACAAGAACCACTTGGCTGATCCTTCTTCAATATGCCCTTCACCAACATGCAGTGTTTCCTTGATTGAATTAGCTCTCACACCAATATTTGCGTCTGGAGCCTTTGCATTGATGGCTATCTGAAAACGGCTGTGGCGCTGAAGTTGCCTGTGAATGTGGAGTTGGTGGCATGTGAAACCCGCATGTGGAGCATTCGTTTGTGTGGGATGCTCACCAAGCTTCATTTCAGTCCTAGGCACTCAAAGGGCACTAAGCATAGAGTGTGAAAACTGAGTTTCCTTGAGAGCTGCTTGGAAGCCTGATGGTGTGTGAAGTTAGTGAGCCAAATGGACTTGTTCTCCCACAAGAACCACTCGGCTAATCCTTCTTCAATATGCCCTCACCAACATGCAGTGTTTCCTTGATTGAATTAGCTCTCACACCAATATTTGCGTCTAGAGCCTTTGCATTAAGGGCTATCTGAAAACGGCTGTGGCGCTGTAGTTGCCTGTGAATGTGGAGTTGGTGGCATGTGAAACCCGCATGTGGAGCATTCGTTTGTGTGGGATGCCCTACCAGGTTCATTCCTAGATAATGCAGTGAAAGGGCACTAAGCATAGAGTGTGAAAACTGAGTTTCCTTGAGAGCTGCTTGGAAGCCTGATGGTGTGTGAAGTTAGTGAGCCAAATGGAGCTGTTCTCCCACAAGATCCACTTGGCTGATCCTTCTTCAATATGTCATTCACCAACATGCAGTGTTTCCTTGATTGAATTAGCTCTCACACCAATATTTGCGTCTAGAGCCTTTGCATTGAGGGCTATCTGAAAACGGCTGTGGCGCTGAAGTTGCCTGAGAATGTGGAGTTGGTGGCATGTGAAACCCGCATGTGGAGCATTCGTTTGTGTGGGATGCTCTACCACGTACATTCCTAGATAATGCAGTGAAAGGGCACTAAGCATAGAGTGTGAAAACTGAGTTTCCTTGAGAGCTGCTTGGAAGCCTGATGGTGTGTGAAGTTAGTGAGCCAAATGGAGTTGTTCTCCCACAAGAACCACTCGGCTGATCCTTCTTCAATATGCCCTTCACCAACATGCAGTGTTTCCTTGATTGAATTAGCTCTCACACCAATATTTGCGTCTAGAGCCTTTGCATTGAGGGCTATCTGAAAACGGCTGTGGCGCTGAAGTTGCCTGTGAATGTGGAGTTGGTGGCATGTGAAACCCGCATGTGGAGCATTCGTTTGTGTGGGACTCTCTACTAGATTCCTTCCTAGATAATGCAATCAAAGGGCACTAAGCATAGAGTGTGAAAACTGAGTTTCCTTGAGAGCTGCTTGGAAGCCTGATGGTGTGTGAAGTTAGTGAGCCAAATGGAGTTGTTCTCCCACAAGAACCACTCGGCTGATCCTTCTTCAATATGCCCTTCACCAACATGCAGTGTTTCCTTGATTGAATTAGCTCTCACACCAATATTTGCGTCTAGAGCCTTTGCATTGAGGGCTATCTGAAAACGGCTGTGGCGCTGAAGTTGCCTGTGAATGTGGAGTTGGTGGCATGTGAATCCCGCATGTGGAGCATTCGTTTGTGTGGGATGCTCACCAAGATTTATTTCAGTCCTAGGCACTGAAAGGGCACTAAGCATAGAGTGTGAAAACTGAGTTTCCTTGAGAGCTGCTTGGAAGCCTGATGGTGTGTGAAGTTAGTGAGCCAAATGGAGTTGTTCTCCCACAAGAACCACTCGGCTGATCCTTCTTCAATATGCCCTTCACCAACATGCAGTGTTTCCTTGATTGAATTAGCTCTCACACCAATATTTGCGTCTAGAGCCTTTGCATTGAGGGCTATCTGAAAACGGCTGTGGCGCAGAAGTTGCCTGTGAATGTGGAGTTGGTGGCATGTGAAACCCGTTTGTGGAGCATTCGTTTGTGTGGGATGCTCACCAAGCTTCATTTCAGTCCTAGGCACTCAAAGGGCACTAAGCATAGAGTGTGAAAACTGAGTTTCCTTGAGAGCTGCTTGGAAGCCTGATGGTGTGTGAAGTTAGTGAGCCAAATGGAGTTGTTCTCCCACAAGAACCACTCGGCTGATCCTTCTTCAATATGCCCTTCACCAACATGCAGTGTTTCCTTGATTGAATTAGGTCTCACACCAATATTTGCGTATAGAGCCTTTGCATTGAGGGCTATCTGAAAACGGCTGTGGCGCTGAAGTTCCCTTTGAATGTGGAGTTGGTGGCGTGTTATACCCGCATGTGGAGCATTCGTTTGTGTGGGACGCTCTACTAGATTCATTCCTAGATAATTCACTCAAAGGGCACTAAGCATAGAGTGTGAAAACTGAGTTTCCTTGAGAGCTGCTTGGAAGCCTGATGGTGTGTGAAGTTAGTGAGCCAAATGGAGTTGTTCTCCCACAAGAACCACTCGGCTGATCCTTCTTCAATATGCCCTTCACCAACATGCAGTGTTTCCTTGATTGAATTAGCTCTCACACCAATATTTGCATCTAGAGCCTTTGCATTGAGGGCTATCTGAAAACGGCTGTGGCGCTGAAGTTGCCTGTGAATGTGGAGTTGATGGCATGTGAAACCTGCATGTGGAGCATTCGTTTGTGTGGGATGCTCACCAAGCTTCATTTCAGTCCTAGGCACTCAAAGGGCACTAAGCATAGAGTGTGAAAACTGAGTTTCCTTGAGAGCTGCTTGGAAGCCTGATGGTGTGTGAAGTTAGTGAGCCAAATGGAGTTGTTCTCCCACAAGAACCACTCGGCTGATCCTTCTTCAATATGCCCTTCACCAACATGCAGTGTTTCCTTGATTGAATTAGCTCTCACACCAATATTTGCGTCTAGAGCCTTTGCATTGAGGGCTATCTGAAAACGGCTGTGGCGCTGAAGTTGCCTGAGAATGTGGAGTTGGTGGCATGTGAAACCCGCATGTGGAGCATTCGTTTGTGTGGGATGCTCTACCAGGTTCATTCCTAGATAATGCACTCAAAGGGCACTAAGCATAGAGAGTGAAAACTGAGTTTCCTTGAGAGCTGCTTGGAAGCCTGATGGTGTGTGAAGTTAGTGAGCCAAATGGAGTTGTTCTCCCACAAGAACCACTCGGCTGATCCTTCTTCAATATGCCCTTCAGCAACATGCAGTGTTTCCTTGATTGAATTAGCTCTCACACCAATATTTGCGTCTAGAGCCTTTGCATTGAGGGCTATCTGAAAATGGCTGTTTCACTGAAGTTGCCTGTGAATGTGGAGTTGGTGGCATGTGAAACCCGCATGTGGAGCATTCGTTTGTGTGGGATGCTCACCAAGCTTCATTTCAGTCCTAGGCACTCAAAGGGCTCTAAGCATAGAGTGTGAAAACTGAGTTTCCTTGAGAGCTGCTTGGAAGCCTGATGGTGTGTGAAGTTAGTGAGCCAAATGGAGTTGTTCTCCCACAAGAACCACTCGGCTGATCCTTCTTCAATATGCCCTTCACCAACATGCAGTGTTTCCTTGATTGAATTAGCTCTCACACCAATATTTGCGTCTAGAGCCTTTGCATTGAGGGCTATCTGAAAACGGCTGTGGCGCTGAAGTTGCCTGTGAATGTGGAGTTGGTGGCATGTGAAACCCGCATGTGGAGCATTCGTTTGTGTGGGATGCTCACCAAGCTTCATTTCAGTCCTAGGCACTCAAAGGGCACTAAGCATAGAGTGTGAAAACTGAGTTTCCTTGAGAGCTGCTTGGAAGCCTGATGGTGTGTGAAGTTAGTGAGCCAAATGGAGTTGTTCTCCCACAAGAACCACTCGGCTGATCCTTCTTCAATATGTCATTCACCAACCTGCAGTGTTTCCTTGATTGAATTAGCTCTCACACCAGTATTTGCGTCTAGAGCCTTTGCATTGAGGGCTATCTGAAAACGGCTGTGGCACTGAAGTTGCCTGTGAATGTGGAGTTGGTGGCGTGTGAAACCCGCATGTGGAGCATTAGTTTGTGTGGGACGCTCTACTAGATTCATTCCTAGATAATGCACTCAAAGGGCACTAAGCATAGAGTGTGAAAACTGAGTTTCCTTGAGAGCTGCTTGGAAGCCTGATGGTGTGTGAAGTTAGTGAGCCAAATGGAGTTGTTCTCCCACAAGAACCACTCGGCTGATCTTTCTTCAATATGCCCTTCAGCAACATGCAGTGTTTCCTTGATTGAATTAGGTCTCACACCAATATTTGCGTCTAGAGCCTTTGCATTGTGGGCTATCTGAAAACGGCTGAAGCGCTGAAGTTGCCTGAGAATGTGCAGTTGGTGGCATGTGAAACCCGCATGTGGAGCATTCGTTTGTGTGGGATGCTCTACCACGTTCATTCCTAGATAATGCAGTGAAAGGGCACTAAGCATAGAGTGTGAAAACTGAGTTTCCTTGAGAGCTGCTTGGAAGCCTGATGGTGTGTGAAGTTAGTGAGCCAAATGGAGTTGTTCTCCCACAAGAACCACTCGGCTGATCCTTCTTCAATATGCCCTTCACCAACATGCAGTGTTTCCTTGATTGAATTAGCTCTCACACCAATATTTGCGTCTAGAGCCTTTGCATTGAGGGCTATCTGAAAACGGTTGTGGCGCTGAAGTTGCCTGTGAATGTGGAGTTGATGGCATGTGAAACCCGCATGTGGAGCATTCGTTTGTGTGGGATGCTCACCAAGCTTCATTTCAGTCCTAGGCACTCAAAGGGCACTAAGCATAGAGTGTGAAAACTGAGTTTCCTTGAGAGCTGCTTGGAAGCCTGATGGTGTGTGAAGTTAGTGAGCCAAATGGAGTTGTTCTCCCACAAGAACCACTCGGCTGATCCTTCTTCAATATGCCCTTCACCAACATGCAGTGTTTCCTTGATTGAATTAGCTCTCACACCAATATTTGCGTCTAGAGCCTTTGCATTGTGGGCTATCTGAAAACGGCTGTGGCGCTTAAGTTGCCTGAGAATGTGGAGTTGGTGGCATGTGAAACCCGCATGTGGAGCATTCGTTTGTGTGGGATGCTCTACTAGATTCATTCCTAGATAATGCAGTGAAAGGGCACTAAGCATAGAGTGTGAAAACTGAGTTTCCTTGAGAGCTGCTTGGAAGCCTGATGGTGTGTGAAGTTAGTGAGCCAAATGGAGTTGTTCTCCCAGAAGAACCACTCGGCTGATCCTTCTTCAATATGGCCTTCAGCAACATGCAGTGTTTCCTTGATTGAATTAGCTCTCACACCAATATTTGCGTCTAGAGCCTTTGCATTGAGGGCTATCTGAAAATGGCTGTGGCGCTGAAGTTGCCTGTGAATGTGGAGTTGGTGGCATGTGAAACCCGCATGTGGAGCATTCGTTTGTGTGGGATGCTCTACTAGATTCATTTCAGTCCTAGGCACTCAAAGGGCACTAAGCATAGAGTGTGAAAACTGAGTTTCCTTGAGAACTGCTTGGAAGCCTGATGGTGTGTGAAGTTAGTGAGCCAAATGGAGTTGTTCTCCCACAAGAACCACTCGGCTGATCCTTCTTCAATATGCCCTTCACCAACATGCAGTGGTTCCTTGATTGAATTAGCTCTCACACCAATATTTGCGTCTAGAGCCTTTGCATTGAGGGCTATCTGAAATCGGCTGTGGCGCTGAAGTAGCCTGTGAATGTGGAGTTGGTGGCGTGTGAAACCCGCATGTGGAGCATTCGTTTGTGTGGGACGCTCTACTAGATTCATTCCTAGATAATGCACTCAAAGGGCACTAAGCATAGAGTGTGAAAACTGAGTTTCCTTGAGAGCTGCTTGGAAGCCTGATGGTGTGTGAAGTTAGTGAGCCAAATGGAGTTGTTCTCCCACAAGAACCACTCGGCTGATCCTTCTTCAATATGCCCTTCACCAACATGCAGTGTTTCCTTGATTGAATTAGCTCTCACACCAATATTTGCGTCTAGAGCCTTTGCATTGAGGGCTATCTGAAAACACCTGTGGGGCAGAAGTTGCGTGAGAATGTGGAGTTGGTGGCATGTGAAACCCGCATGTGGAGCATTCGTTTGTGTGGGATGCTCTCCAAGCTTCATTTCATTCCTAGTCACACAAAGGGCACTAAGCATAGTGTGAAAACTGAGTTTCCTTGAGAGCTGCTTGGAAGCCTGATGGTGTGTGAAGCTAGTGAGCCAAATGGAGTTGTTCTCCCACAAGAACCACTCGGCTGATCCTTCTTCAATATGCCCTTCACCAACATGCAGTGTTTCCTTGATTGAATTAGCTCTCACACCAATATTTGCGTCTAGAGCCTTTGCATTGAGGGCTATCTCAAAACGGCTGTGGCGCAGAAGTTGCCTGAGAATGTGGAGTTGGTGGCATGTGAAACCCGCATGTGGAGCATTCGTTTGTGTGGGATGCTTACCAAGCTTCATTTCAGTCCTAGGCACTCAAAGGGCACTAAGCATAGAGTGTGAAAACTGAGTTTCCTTGAGAGCTGCTTGGAAACCTGATGGTGTGTGAAGTTAGTGAGCCAAATGGAGTTGTTCTCCCACAAGAACCACTCGGCTGATCCTTCTTCAATATGTCATTCACCAACCTGCAGTGTTTCCTTGATTGAATTAGCTCTCACACCAGTATTTGCGTCTAGAGCCTTTGCATTGAGGGCTATCTGAAAACGGCTGTGGCGCTGAAGTTGCCTGTGAATGTGGAGTTGGTGGCATGTGAAACCCGCATGTGGAGCATTCGTTTGTGTGGGATGCTCACCAAGCTTCATTTCAGTCCTAGGCACTCAAAGGGCACTAAGCATAGAGTGTGAAAACTGAGTTTCCTTGAGAGCTGCTTGGAAGCCTGATGGTGTGTGAAGTTAGTAAGCCAAATGGAGTTGTTCTCCCACAAGAACCACTCGGCTGATCCTTCTTCAATATGGCCTTCAGCAACATGCAGTGTTTCCTTGATTGAATTAGCTCTCACACCAATATTTGCGTCTAGAGCCTTTGCATTGAGGGCTATCTCAAAACGACTGTGGCGCTGAAGTTGCCTGTGAATGTGGAGTTGGTGGCATGTGAAACCCGCATGTGGAGCATTCGTTTGTGTGGGATGCTCACCAAGCTTCATTTCAGTCCTAGGCACTCAAAGGGCACTAAGCATAAAGTGTGAAAACTGAGTTTCCTAAGAGAGCTGCTTGGAAGCCTGATGGTGTGTGAAGTTAGTGAGCCAAATGGAGTTGTTCTCCCACAAGAACCACTCGGCTGATCCTTCTTCAATATGCCCTTCACCAACATGCAGTGTTTCCTTGATTGAATTAGCTCTCACACCAATATTTGCATCTAGAGCCTTTGCATTGAGGGCTATCTGAAAACGGCTGTGGCGCTGAAGTTGCCTGTGAATGTGGAGTTGATGGCATGTGAAACCTGCATGTGGAGCATTCGTTTGTGTGGGATGCTCACCAAGCTTCATTTCAGTCCTAGGCACTCAAAGGGCACTAAGCATAGAGTGTGAAAACTGAGTTTCCTTGAGAGCTGCTTGGAAGCCTGATGGTGTGTGAAGTTAGTGAGCCAAATGGAGTTGTTCTCCCACAAGAACCACTCGGCTGATCCTTCTTCAATATGCCCTTCACCAACATGCAGTGTTTCCTTGATTGAATTAGCTCTCACACCAATATTTGCGTCTAGAGCCTTTGCATTGAGGGCTATCTGAAAACGGCTGTGGCGCTGAAGTTGCCTGTGAATGTGGAGTTGGTGGCATGTGAAACCCGCATGTGGAGCACTCGTTTGTGTGGGATGCTCTACTAGATTCATTCCTAGATAATGCACTCAAAGGGCACTAAGCATAGAGTGTGAAAACTGAGTTTCCTTGAGAGCTGCTTGGAAGCCTGATGGTGTGTGAAGTTAGTGAGCCAAATGGAGTTGTTCTCCCACAAGAACCACTCGGCTGATCCTTCTTCAATATGGCCTTCAGCAACATGCAGTGTTTCCTTGATTGAATTAGCTCTCACACCAATATTTGCGTCTAGAGCCTTTGCATTGAGGGCTATCTCAAAACGGCTGTGGCGCTGAAGTTGCCTGTGAATGTGGAGTTGGTGGCATGTGAAACCCGCATGTGGAGCATTCGTTTGTGTGGGATGCTCACCAAGCTTCATTTCAGTCCTAGGCACTCAAAGGGCACTAAGCATAGAGTGTGAAAACTGAGTTTCCTAAGAGAGCTGCTTGGAAGCCTGATGGTGTGTGAAGTTAGTGAGCCAAATGGAGTTGTTCTCCCACAAGAACCACTCGGCTGATCCTTCTTCAATATGCCCTTCACCAACATGCAGTGTTTCCTTGATTGAATTAGCTCTCACACCAATATTTGCATCTAGAGCCTTTGCATTGAGGGCTATCTGAAAACGGCTGTGGCGCTGAAGTTGCCTGAGAATGTGGAGTTGGTGGCATGTGAAACCCGCATGTGGAGCATTCGTTTGTGTGGGATGCTCTACCAGGTTCATTCCTAGATAATGCACTCAAAGGGCACTAAGCATAGAGAGTGAAAACTGAGTTTCCTTGAGAGCTGCTTGGAAGCCTGATGGTGTGTGAAGTTAGTGAGCCAAATGGAGTTGTTCTCCCACAAGAACCACTCGGCTGATCCTTCTTCAATATGCCCTTCAGCAACATGCAGTGTTTCCTTGATTGAATTAGCTCTCACACCAATATTTGCGTCTAGAGCCTTTGCATTGAGGGCTATCTGAAAATGGCTGTTTCACTGAAGTTGCCTGTGAATGTGGAGTTGGTGGCATGTGAAACCCGCATGTGGAGCATTCGTTTGTGTGGGATGCTCACCAAGCTTCATTTCAGTCCTAGGCACTCAAAGGGCTCTAAGCATAGAGTGTGAAAACTGAGTTTCCTTGAGAGCTGCTTGGAAGCCTGATGGTGTGTGAAGTTAGTGAGCCAAATGGAGTTGTTCTCCCACAAGAACCACTCGGCTGATCCTTCTTCAATATGCCCTTCACCAACATGCAGTGTTTCCTTGATTGAATTAGCTCTCACACCAATATTTGCGTCTAGAGCCTTTGCATTGAGGGCTATCTGAAAACGGCTGTGGCGCTGAAGTTGCCTGTGAATGTGGAGTTGGTGGCATGTGAAACCCGCATGTGGAGCATTCGTTTGTGTGGGATGCTCACCAAGCTTCATTTCATTCCTAGGCACTCAAAGGGCACTAAGCCTAGAGTGTGAAAACTGAGTTTCCTTGAGAGCTGCTTGGAAGCCTGATGGTGTGTGAAGTTAGTGAGCCAAATGGAGTTGTTCTCCCACAAGAACCACTCGGCTGATCCTTCTTCAATATGCCCTTCACCAACATGCAGTGTTTCCTTGATTGAATTAGCTCTCACACCAATATTTGCGTCTAGAGCCTTTGCATTGAGGGCTATCTGAAAACGGCTGTGGCGCTGAAGTTGCCTGTGAATGTGGAGTTGGTGGCATGTGAAACCCGCATGTGGAGCATACGTTTTTGTGGGATGCTCACCAAGCTTCATTTCAGTCCTAGGCACTCAAAGGGCACTAAGCATAGAGTGTGAAAACTGAGTTTCCTAAGAGAGCTGCTTGGAAGCCTGATGGTGTGTGAAGTTAGTGAGCCAAATGGAGTTGTTCTCCCACAAGAACCACTCGGCTGATCCTTCTTCAATATGCCCTTCACCAACATGCAGTGTTTCCTTGATTGAATTAGCTCTCACACCAATATTTGCGTCTAGAGCCTTTGCATTGTGGGCTATCTGAAAACGGCTGTGGCGCTGAAGTTGCCTGAGAATGTGGAGTTGGTGGCATGTGAAACCCGCATGTGGAGCATTCGTTTGTGTGGGATGCTCACCAAGCTTCATTTCAGTCCTAGGCACTCAAAGGGCACTAAGCATAGAGTGTGAAAACTGAGTTTCCTTGAGAGCTGCTTGGAAGCCTGATGGTGTGTGAAGTTAGTGAGCCAAATGGAGTTGTTCTCCCACAAGAACCACTCGGCTGATCCTTCTTCAATATGCCCTTCACCAACATGCAGTGTTTCCTTGATTGAATTAGCTCTCACACCAATATTTGCGTCTAGAGCCTTTGCATTAAGGGCTATCTGAAAACGGCTGTGGCGCTGAAGTTGCCTGTGAATGTGGAGTTGGTGGCGTGTGAAACCCGCATGTGGAGCATTAGTTTGTGTGGGACGCTCTACTAGATTCATTCCTAGATAATGCACTCAAAGGGCACTAAGCATAGAGTGTGAAAACTGAGTTTCCTTGAGAGCTGCTTGGAAGCCTGATGGTGTGTGAAGTTAGTGAGCCAAATGGAGTTGTTCTCCCACAAGAACCACTCGGCTGATCCTTCTTCAATATGCCCTTCAGCAACATGCAGTGTTTCCTTGATTGAATTAGGTCTCACACCAATATTTGCGTCTAGAGCCTTTGCATTGTGGGCTATCTGAAAACGGCTGAAGCGCTGAAGTTGCCTGAGAATGTGGAGTTGGTGGCATGTGAAACCCGCATGTGGAGCATTCGTTTGTGTGGGATGCTCTACCACGTTCATTCCTAGATAATGCAGTGAAAGGGCACTAAGCATAGAGTGTGAAAACTGAGTTTCCTTGAGAGCTGCTTGGAAGCCTGATGGTGTGTGAAGTTAGTGAGCCAAATGGAGTTGTTCTCCCACAAGAACCACTCGGCTGATCCTTCTTCAATATGCCCTTCACCAACATGCAGTGTTTCCTTGATTGAATTAGCTCTCACACCAATATTTGCGTCTAGAGCCTTTGCATTGAGGGCTATCTCAAAACGGCTGTGGCGCTGAAGTTGCCTGAGAATGTGGAGTTGGTGGCATGTGAAACCCGCATGTGGAGCATTCGTTTGTGTGGGATGCTTACCAAGCTTCATTTCAGTCCTAGGCACTCAAAGGGCACTAAGCATAGAGTGTGAAAACTGAGTTTCCTTGAGAGCTGCTTGGAAGCCTGATGGTGTGTGAAGTTAGTGAGCCAAATGGAGTTGTTCTCCCACAAGAACCACTCGGCTGATCCTTCTTCAATATGTCATTCACCAACCTGCAGTGTTTCCTTGATTGAATTAGCTCTCACACCAATATTTGCGTCTAGAGCCTTTGCATTGAGGGCTATCTGAAAACGGCTGTGGCGCTGAAGTTGCCTGTGAATGTGGAGTTGGTGGCATGTGAAACCCGCATGTGGAGCATTCGTTTGTGTGGGATGCTCACCAAGCTTCATTTCAGTCCTAGGCACTCAAAGGGCACTAAGCATAGAGTGTGAAAACTGAGTTTCCTTGAGAGCTGCTTGGAAGCCTGATGGTGTGTGAAGTTAGTGAGCCTAATGGAGTTGTTCTCCCACAAGAACCACTCGGCTGATCCTTCTTCAATATGCCCTTCACCAACATGCAGTGTTTCCTTCATTGAATTAGCTCTCACACCAATATTTGCGTCTAGATCCTTTGCATTGAGGGCTATCTGAAAACGGCTGTGGCGCTGAAGTTGCCTGTGAATGTGGAGTTGGTGGCGTGTGAAACCCGCATGTGGAGCATTCGTTTGTGTGGGACGCTCTACTAGATTCATTCCTAGATAATGCAGTGAAAGGGCACTAAGCATAGAGTGTGAAAACTGAGTTTCCTTGAGAGATGCTTGGAAGCCTGATGGTGTGTGAAGTTAGTGAGCCAAATGGAGTTGTTCTCCCACAAGAACCACTCGGCTGATCCTTCTTCAATATGCCCTTCACCAACATGCAGTGTTTCCTTCATTGAATTAGCTCTCACACCAATATTTGCGTCTAGAGCCTTTGCATTGAGGGCTATCTGAAAACACCTGTGGGGCAGAAGTTGCGTGAGAATGTGGAGTTGGTGGCATGTGAAACCCGCATGTGGAGCATTCGTTTGTGTGGGATGCTCTCCAAGCTTCATTTCATTCCTAGTCACACAAAGGGCACTAAGCATAGTGTGAAAACTGAGTTTCCTTGAGAGCTGCTTGGAAGCCTGATGGTGTGTGAAGCTAGTGAGCCAAATGGAGTTGTTCTCCCACAAGAACCACTCGGCTGATCCTTCTTCAATATGCCCTTCACCAACATGCAGTGTTTCCTTGATTGAATTAGCTCTCACACCAATATTTGCGTCTAGAGCCTTTGCATTGAGGGCTATCTGAAAACGGCTGTGGCGCTGAAGTTGCCTGTGAATGTGGAGTTGGTGGCATGTGAAACCCGCATGTGGAGCATTCGTTTGTGTGGGATGCTCACCAAGCTTCATTTCAGTCCTAGGCACTCAAAGGGCACTAAGCATAGAGTGTGAAAACTGAGTTTCCTAAGAGAGCTGCTTGGAAGCCTGATGGTGTGTGAAGTTAGTGAGCCAAATGGAGTTGTTCTCCCACAAGAACCACTCGGCTGATCCTTCTTCAATATGCCCTTCACCAACATGCAGTGTTTCCTTGATTGAATTAGCTCTCACACCAATATTTGCATCTAGAGCCTTTGCATTGAGGGCTATCTGAAAACGGCTGTGGCGCTGAAGTTGCCTGAGAATGTGGAGTTGGTGGCATGTGAAACCCGCATGTGGAGCATTCGTTTGTGTGGGATGCTCTACCAGGTTCATTCCTAGATAATGCACTCAAAGGGCACTAAGCATAGAGAGTGAAAACTGAGTTTCCTTGAGAGCTGCTTGGAAGCCTGATGGTGTGTGAAGTTAGTGAGCCAAATGGAGTTGTTCTCCCACAAGAACCACTCGGCTGATCCTTCTTCAATATGCCCTTCAGCAACATGCAGTGTTTCCTTGATTGAATTAGCTCTCACACCAATATTTGCGTCTAGAGCCTTTGCATTGAGGGCTATCTGAAAATGGCTATTTCACTGAAGTTGCCTGTGAATGTGGAGTTGGTGGCATGTGAAACCCGCATGTGGAGCATTCGTTTGTGTGGGATGCTCACCAAGCTTCATTTCAGTCCTAGGCACTCAAAGGGCTCTAAGCATAGAGTGTGAAAACTGAGTTTCCTTGAGAGCTGCTTGGAAGCCTGATGGTGTGTGAAGTTAGTGAGCCAAATGGAGTTGTTCTCCCACAAGAACCACTCGGCTGATCCTTCTTCAATATGCCCTTCACCAACATGCAGTGTTTCCTTGATTGAATTAGCTCTCACACCAATATTTGCGTCTAGAGCCTTTGCATTGAGGGCTATCTGAAAACGGCTGTGGTGCTGAAGTTGCCTGTGAATGTGGAGTTGGTGGCATGTGAAACCCGCATGTGGAGCATTCGTTTGTGTGGGATGCTCACCAAGCTTCATTTCAGTCCTAGGCACTCAAAGGGCACTAAGCCTAGAGTGTGAAAACTGAGTTTCCTTGAGAGCTGCTTGGAAGCCTGATGGTGTGTGAAGTTAGTGAGCCAAATGGAGTTGTTCTCCCACAAGAACCACTCGGCTGATCCTTCTTCAATATGCCCTTCACCAACATGCAGTGTTTCCTTGATTGAATTAGCTCTCACACCAATATTTGCGTCTAGAGCCTTTGCATTGAGGGCTATCTGAAAACGGCTGTGGCGCTGAAGTTGCCTGTGAATGTGGAGTTGGTGGCATGTGAAACCCGCATGTGGAGCATACGTTTTTGTGGGATGCTCACCAAGCTTCATTTCAGTCCTAGGCACTCAAAGGGCACTAAGCATAGAGTGTGAAAACTGAGTTTCCTAAGAGAGCTGCTTGGAAGCCTGATGGTGTGTGAAGTTAGTGAGCCAAATGGAGTTGTTCTCCCACAAGAACCACTCGGCTGATCCTTCTTCAATATGCCCTTCAGCAACATGCAGTGTTTCCTTGATTGAATTAGCTCTCACACCAATATTTGCGTCTAGAGCCTTTGCATTAAGGGCTATCTGAAAACGGCTGTGGCGCTGAAGTTGCCTGTGAATGTGGAGTTGGTGGCGTGTGAAACCCGCATGTGGAGCATTAGTTTGTGTGGGACGCTCTACTAGATTCATTCCTAGATAATGCACTCAAAGGGCACTAAGCATAGAGTGTGAAAACTGAGTTTCCTTGAGAGCTGCTTGGAAGCCTGATGGTGTGTGAAGTTAGTGAGCCAAATGGAGTTGTTCTCCCACAAGAACCACTCGGCTGATCCTTCTTCAATATGCCCTTCAGCAACATGCAGTGTTTCCTTGATTGAATTAGGTCTCACACCAATATTTGCGTCTAGAGCCTTTGCATTGTGGGCTATCTGAAAACGGCTGAAGCGCTGAAGTTGCCTGAGAATGTGGAGTTGGTGGCATGTGAAACCCGCATGTGGAGCATTCGTTTGTGTGGGATGCTCTACCACGTTCATTCCTAGATAATGCAGTGAAAGGGCACTAAGCATAGAGTGTGAAAACTGAGTTTCCTTGAGAGCTGCTTGGAAGCCTGATGGTGTGTGAAGTTAGTGAGCCAAATGGAGTTGTTCTCCCACAAGAACCACTCGGCTGATCCTTCTTCAATATGCCCTTCACCAACATGCAGTGTTTCCTTGATTGAATTAGCTCTCACACCAATATTTGCGTCTAGAGCCTTTGCATTGAGGGCTATCTGAAAACGGCTGTGGCGCTGAAGTTGCCTGTGAATGTGGAGTTGATGGCATGTGAAACCCGCATGTGGAGCATTCGTTTGTGTGGGATGCTCACCAAGCTTCATTTCAGTCCTAGGCACTCAAAGGGCACTAAGCATAGAGTGTGAAAACTGAGTTTCCTTGAGAGCTGCTTGGAAGCCTGATGGTGTGTGAAGTTAGTGAGCCAAATGGAGTTGTTCTCCCACAAGAACCACTCGGCTGATCCTTCTTCAATATGCCCTTCACCAACATGCAGTGTTTCCTTGATTGAATTAGCTCTCACACCAATATTTGCGTCTAGAGCCTTTGCATTGTGGGCTATCTGAAAACGGCTGTGGCGCTGAAGTTGCCTGAGAATGTGGAGTTGGTGGCATGTGAAACCCGCATGTGGAGCATTCGTTTGTGTGGGATGCTCTACTAGATTCATTCCTAGATAATGCAGTGAAAGGGCACTAAGCATAGAGTGTGAAAACTGAGTTTCCTTGAGAGCTGCTTGGAAGCCTGATGGTGTGTGAAGTTAGTGAGCCAAATGGAGTTGTTCTCCCACAAGAACCACTCGGCTGATCCTTCTTCAATATGCCCTTCACCAACATGCAGTGTTTCCTTGATTGAATTAGGTCTCACACCAATATTTGCGTCTAGAGCCTTTGCATTGAGGGCTATCTGAAAACGGCTGTGGCGCTGAAGTTGCCTGTGAATGTGGAGTTGGTGGCGTGTGAAACCCGCATGTGGAGCATTCGTTTGTGTGGGACGCTCTACTAGATTCATTCCTAGATAATGCACTCAAAGGGCACTAAGCATAGAGTGTGAAAACTGAGTTTCCTTGAGAGCTGCTTGGAAGCCTGATGGTGTGTGAAGTTAGTGAGCCAAATGGAGTTGTTCTCCCACAAGAACCACTCGGCTGATCCTTCTTCAATATGCCCTTCACCAACATGAAGTGTTTCCTTGATTGAATTAGCTCTCACACCAATATTTGCGTCTAGAGCCTTTGCATTGAGGGCTATCTGAAAACGGCTGTGGCGCTGAAGTTGCCTGTGAATGTGGAGTTGGTGGCGTGTGAAACCCGCATGTGGAGCATTCGTTTGTGTGGGACGCTCTACTAGATTCATTCCTAGATAATGCACTCAAAGGGCACTAAGCATAGAGTGTGAAAATTGAGTTTTCTTGAGAGCTGCTTGGAAGCCTGATGGTGTGTGAAGCTAGTGAGCCAAATGGAGTTGTTCTCCCACAAGAACCACTCGGCTGATCCTTCTTCAATATGCCCTTCACCAACATGCAGTGTTTCCTTGATTGAATTAGCTCTCACACCAATATTTGCGTCTAGAGCCTTTGCATTGAGGGCTATCTCAAAACGGCTGTGGCGCTGAAGTTGCCTGAGAATGTGGAGTTGGTGGCATGTGAAACCCGCATGTGGAGCATTCGTTTGTGTGGGATGCTTACCAAGCTTCATTTCAGTCATAGGCACTCAAAGGGCACTAAGCATAGAGTGTGAAAACTGAGTTTCCTTGAGAGCTGCTTGGAAGCCTGATGGTGTGTGAAGTTAGTGAGCCAAATGGAGTTGTTCTCCCACAAGAACCACTCGGCTGATCCTTCTTCAATATGTCATTCACCAACCTGCAGTGTTTCCTTGATTGAATTAGCTCTCACACCAATATTTGCGTCTAGAGCCTTTGCATTGAGGGCTATCTGAAAACGGCTGTGGCGCTGAAGTTGCCTGTGAATGTGGAGTTGGTGGCATGTGAAACCCGCATGTGGAGCATTCGTTTGTGTGGGATGCTCACCAAGCTTCATTTCAGTCCTAGGCACTCAAAGGGCACTAAGCATAGAGTGTGAAAACTGAGTTTCCTTGAGAGCTGCTTGGAAGCCTGATGGTGTGTGAAGTTAGTGAGCCAAATGGAGTTGTTCTCCCACAAGAACCACTCGGCTGATCCTTCTTCAATATGCCCTTCACCAACATGCAGTGTTTCCTTCATTGAATTAGCTCTCACACCAATATTTGCGTCTAGATCCTTTGCATTGAGGGCTATCTGAAAACGGCTGTGGCGCTGAAGTTGCCTGTGAATGTGGAGTTGGTGGCGTGTGAAACCCGCATGTGGAGCATTCGTTTGTGTGGGACGCTCTACTAGATTCATTCCTAGATAATGCAGTGAAAGGGCACTAAGCATAGAGTGTGAAAACTGAGTTTCCTTGAGAGCTGCTTGGAAGCCTGATGGTGTGTGAAGTTAGTGAGCCAAATGGAGTTGTTCTCCCACAAGAACCACTCGGCTGATCCTTCTTCAATATGCCCTTCACCAACATGCAGTGTTTCCTTCATTGAATTAGCTCTCACACCAATATTTGCGTCTAGAGCCTTTGCATTGAGGGCTATCTGAAAACACCTGTGGGGCAGAAGTTGCGTGAGAATGTGGAGTTGGTGGCATGTGAAACCCGCATGTGGAGCATTCGTTTGTGTGGGATGCTCTCCAAGCTTCATTTCATTCCTAGTCACACAAAGGGCACTAAGCATAGTGTGAAAACTGAGTTTCCTTGAGAGCTGCTTGGAAGCCTGATGGTGTGTGAAGCTAGTGAGCCAAATGGAGTTGTTCTCCCACAAGAACCACTCGGCTGATCCTTCTTCAATATGCCCTTCAGCAACATGCAATGTTTCCTTGATTGAATTAGCTCTCACACCAATATTTGATTCTGGAGCCTTTGCATTGAGGGCTATCTCAAAACGGCTGTGGCGCTGAAGTTGCCTGAGAATGTGGAGTTGGTGGCATGTGAAACCCGCATGTGGAGCATTCGTTTGTGTGGGATGCTCACCAAGCTTCATTTCAGTCCTAGGTACTCAAAGGGCACTAAGCATAGAGTGTGAAAACTGAGTTTCCTTGAGAGCTGCTTGGAAGCCTGATGGTGTGTGAAGTTAGTGAGCCAAATGGAGTTATTCTCCCACAAGAACCACTCGGCTGATCCTTCTTCAATATGTCATTCACCAACCTGCAGTGTTTCCTTGATTGAATTAGCTCTCACACCAATATTTGCGTCTAGAGCCTTTGCATTGAGGGCTATCTGAAAACGGCTGTGGCGCTGAAGTTGCCTGTGAATGTGGAGTTGGTGGCATGTGAAACCCGCATGTGGAGCATTCGTTGGTGTGGGATGCTCACCAAGCTTCATTTCAGTCCTAGGCACTCAAAGGGCACTAAGCATAGAGTGTGAAAACTGAGTTTCCTTGAGAGCTGCTTGGAAGCCTGATGGTGTGTGAAGTTAGTGAGCCAAATGGAGTTGTTCTCCCACAAGAACCACTCGGCTGATCCTTCTTCAATATGCCCTTCAGCAACATGCAGTGTTTCCTTGATTGAATTAGCTCTCACACCAATATTTGCTTCTAGAGCCTTTGCATTGAGGGCTATCTGAAAACGGCTGTGGCGCTGAAGTTGCCTGTGAATGTGGAGTTGGTGGCATGTGAAACCCGCATGTGGAGCATTCGTTTGTGTGGGATGCTCTACCAGGTTCATTCCTAGATAATGCAGTGAAAGGGCACTAAGCATAGAGTGTGAAAACTGAGTTTCCTTGAGAGCTGCTTGGAAGCCTGATGGTGTGTGAAGTTAGTGAACCAAATGGAGTTGTTCTCCCACAAGATCCACTTGGCTGATCCTTCTTCAATATGCCTTTCACCAACATGCAGTGTTTCCTTGATTGAATTAGCTCTCACACCAATATTTGCGTCTAGAGCCTTTGCATTGAGGGCTATCTCAAAACGCCTTGGCGCTGAAGTTGCCTGTGAATGTGGAGCTGGTGGCATGTGAAACCCGCATGTGGAGCATTCGTTTGTGTGGGATGCCCTACCAGGTTCATTCCATAGATAATGCACTCAAAGGGCACTAAGCATAGAGTGTGAAAACTGAGTTTCCTTGAGAGCTGCTTGGAAGCCTGATGGTGTGTGAAGTTAGTGAGCCAAATGGAGTTGTTCTCCCACAAGAACCACTCGGCTGATCCTTCTTCAATATGCCCTTCACCAACATGCAGTGTTTCCTTGATTGAATTAGCTCTCACACCAATATTTGCGTCTAGAGCCTTTGCATTGAGGGCTATCTGAAAACGGCTGTGGCGCTGAAGTTGCCTGTGAATGTGGAGTTGGTGGCATGTGAAACCCGCATGTGGAGCATTCGTTTGTGTGCGATGCTGACCAAGCTTTATTTCAGTCCTAGGCACTCAAAGGGCACTAAGCATAGAGTGTGAAAACTGAGTTTCCTTGAGAGCTGCTTGGAAGCCTGATGGTGTGTGAAGTTAGTGAGCCTAATGGAGTTGTTCTCCCACAAGAACCACTCGGCTGATCCTTCTTCAATATGCCCTTCAGCAACATGCAGTGTTTCCTTCATTGAATTAGCTCTCACACCAATATTTGCGTCTAGAGCCTTTGCATTGAGGGCTATCTGAAAACGGCTGTGGCGCTGAAGTTGCCTGTGAATGTGGAGTTGGTGGCATGTGAAACCCGCATGTGGAGCATTCGTTTGTGTGGGATGCTCACCAAGCTTCACTTCAGTCCTAGGCACTCAAGGGCACTAAGCCTAGAGTGTGAAAACTGAGTTTCCTTGAGAGCTGCTTGGAAGCCTGATGGTGTGTGAAGTTAGTGAGCCAAATGGAGTTGTTCTCCCACAAGAACCACTCGGCTGATCCTTCTTCAATATGCCCTTCACCAACATGCAGTGTTTCCTTGATTGAATTAGCTCTCACACCAATATTTGCGTCTAGAGCCTTTGCATTGAGGGCTATCTGAAAACGGCTGTGGCGCTGAAGTTGCCTGTGAATGTGGAGTTGGTGGCATGTGAAACCCGCATGTGGAGCATTCGTTTGTGTGGGATGCTCACCAAGCTTCATTGCAGTCCTAGTCACTCAAAATGCACTAAGCATAGAGAGTGAAAACTGAGTTTCCTTGAGAGCTGCTTGGAAGCCTGATGGTGTGTGAAGTTAGTGAGCCAAATGGAGTTGTTCTCCCACAAGAACCACTCGGCTGATCCTTCTTCAATATGCCCTTCAGCAACATGCAGTGTTTCCTTCATTGAATTAGCTCTCACACCAATATTTGCGTCTAGAGCCTTTGCATTGAGGGCTATCTGAAAACGGCTGTGGCGCTGAAGTTGCCTGTGAATGTGGAGTTGGTGGCATGTGAAACCCGCATGTGGAGCATTCGTTTGTGTGGGATGCTCTATCAGATTCATTCCTAGATAATGCAGTGAAAGGGCACTAAGCATAGAGTGTGAAAACTGAGTTTCCTTGAGAGCTGCTTGGAAGCCTGATGGTGTGTGAAGTTAGTGAGCCAAATGGAGTTGTTCTCCCACAAGATCCACTTGGCTGATCCTTCTTCAATATGTCATTCAGCAACATGCAGTGTTTCCTTGATTGAATTAGGTCTCACACCAATATTTGTGTCTAGAGCCTTTGCATTGAGTGCTATCTGAAAACGGCTGTGGCGCTGAAGTTGCCTGTGAATGTGGAGTTGGTGGCATGTGAAACCCGCATGTGGAGCATTCGTTTGTGTGGGATGCTCTCCAAGCTTCATTTCAGTCCTAGGCACACAAAGGGCACTAAGCATAGTGTGAAAACTGAGTTTCCTTGAGAGCTGCTTGGAAGCCTGATGGTGTGTGAAGTTAGTGAGCCAAATGGAGTTGTTCTCCCACAAGAACCACTCGGCTGATCCTTCTTCAATATGCCCTTCAGCAACATGCAGTGTTTCCTTGATTGAATTAGCTCTCACACCAATATTTGCGTCTAGAGCCTTTGCATTGAGGGCTATCTGAAAACGGCTGTGGCGCTGAAGTTGCCTGTGAATGTGGAGTTGGTGGCATGTGAAACCCGCATGTGGAGCATTCGTTTGTGTGGGATGCTCACCAAGCTTCATTTCAGTCCTAGGCACTCAAAGGGCACTAAGCATAGAGTGTGAAAACTGAGTTTCCTTGAGAGCTGCTTGGAAGCCTGATGGTGTGTGAAGTTAGTGAGCCAAATGGAGTTGTTCTCCCACAAGAACCACTCGGCTGATCCTTCTTCAATATGCCCTTCAGCAACATGCAGTGTTTCCTTGATTGAATTAGCTCTCACACCAATATTTGCGTCTAGAGCCTTTGCATTGAGGGCTATCTGAAAACGGCTGTGGCGCTGAAGTTGCCTGTGAATGTGGAGTTGGTGGCATGTGAAACCCGCATGTGGAGCATTCGTTTGTGTGGGATGCTCACCAAGCTTCGTTTCAGTCCTAGGCACTCAAAGGGCACTAAGCATAGAGTGTGAAAACTGAGTTTCCTTGAGAGCTGCTTGGAAGCCTGATGGTGTGTGAAGTTAGTGAGCCAAATGGAGTTGTTCTCCCACAAGAACCACTCGGCTGATCCTTCTTCAATATGCCCTTCAGCAACATGCAGTGTTTCCTTGATTGAATTAGCTCTCACACCAATATTTGCGTCTAGAGCCTTTGCATTGAGGGCTATCTGAAAACGGCTGTGGCGCTGAAGTTGCCTGTGAATGTGGAGTTGGTGGCATGTGAAACCCGCATGTGGAGCATTCGTTTGTGTGGGATGCTCACCAAGCTTCATTTCAGTCCTAGGCACTCAAAGGGCACTAAGCATAGAGTGTGAAAACTGAGTTTCCTTGAGAGCTGCTTGGAAGCCTGATGGTGTGTGAAGTTAGTGAGCCAAATGGAGTTGTTCTCCCACAAGATCCACTTGGCTGATCCTTCTTCAATATGCCCTTCACCAACATGCAGTGTTTCCTTCATTGAATTAGCTCTCACACCAATATTTGCGTCTAGAGCCTTTGCATTGAGGGTTATCTGAAAATGGCTGTGGCGCTGAAGTTGCTTGTGAATGTGGAGTTGGTGGCATGTGAAACCCGCATGTGGAGCATTCGTTTGTGTGGGATGCTCACCAAGCTTCATTGCAGTCCTAGTCACTCAAAATGCACTAAGCATAGAGAGTGAAAACTGAGTTTCCTTGAGAGCTGCTTGGAAGCCTGATGGTGTGTGAAGTTAGTGAGCCAAATGGAGTTGTTCTCCCACAAGAACCACTCGGCTGATCCTTCTTCAATATGCCCTTCACCAACATGCAGTGTTTCCTTCATTGAATTAGCTCTCACACCAATATTTGCGTCTAGAGCCTTTGCATTGAGGGCTATCTGAAAACGGCTGTGGCGCAGAAGTTGCCTGTGAATGTGGAGTTGGTGGCATGTGAAACCCGCATGTGGAGCATTCGTTTGTGTGGGATGCTCTAACAGGTTCATTCCTAGATAATGCACTCAAAGGGCACTAAGCATAGAGTGTGAAAACTGAGTTTCCTTGAGAGCTGCTTGGAAGCCTGATGGTGTGTGAAGCTAGTGAGCCAAATGGAGTTGTTCTCCCACAAGAACCACTCGGCTGATCCTTCTTCAATATGCCCTTCACCAACATGCAGTGTTTCCTTGATTGAATTAGCTCTCACACCAATATTTGCGTCTAGAGCCTTTGCATTGAGGGCTATCTGAAAACGGCTGTGGCGCTGAAGTTGCCTGTGAATGTGGAGTTGGTGGCATGTGAAACACACATGTGGAGCATTCGTTTGTGTGGGATGCTCTACTAGATTCATTCCTAGATAATGCACTCTAAAGGCACTAAACATAGAGTGTGAAAACTGAGTTTCCTTGAGAGCTGCTTGGAAGCCTGATGGTGTGTGAAGTTAGTGAGCCAAATGGAGTTGTTCTCCCACAAGAACCACTCGGCTGATCCTTCTTCAATATGCCCTTCACCAACATGCAGTGTTTCCTTGATTGAATTAGCTCTCACACCAATATTTGCGTCTAGAGCCTTTGCATTGAGGGCTATCTGAAAACGGCTGTGGCGCTGAAGTTGCCAGTGAATGTGGAGTTGGTGGCATGTGAAACCCGCATGTGGAGCATTCGTTTGTGTGGGATGCTCACCAAGCTTCATTTCAGTCCTAGGCACTCAAAGGGCACTAAGCATAGAGTGTGAAAACTGAGTTTCCTTGAGAGCTGCTTGGAAGCCTGATGGTGTGTGAAGCTAGTGAGCCAAATGGAGTTGTTCTCCCACAAGAACCACTCGGCTGATCCTTCTTCAATATGCCCTTCACCAACATGCAGTGTTTCCTTGATTGAATTAGCTCTCACACCAATATTTGCGTCTAGAGCCTTTGCATTGAGGGCTATCTGAAAACGGCTGTGGCGCTGAAGTTGCCTGTGAATGTGGAGTTGGTGGCATGTGAAACCCGCATGTGGAGCATTCGTTGGTGTGGGATGCTCTATCAGATTCATTCCTACATAATGCAGTGAAAGGGCACTAAGCCTAGAGTGTGAAAACTGAGTTTCCTTGAGAGCTGCTTGGAAGCCTGATGGTGTGTGAAGTTAGTGAGCCAAATGGAGTTGTTCTCCCACAAGAACCACTCGGCTGATCCTTCTTCAATATGCCCTTCACCAACATGCAGTGTTTCCTTGATTGAATTAGCTCTCACACCAATATTTGCGTCTAGAGCCTTTGCATTGAGGGCTATCTGAAAATGGCTGTGGCGCTGAAGTTGCCAGTGAATGTGGAGTTGGTGGCATGTGAAACCCGCATGTGGAGCATTCGTTTGTGTGGGATGTTCACCAAGCTTCATTTCAGTCCTAGGCACTCAAAGGGCACTAAGCATAGAGTGTGAAAACTGAGTTTCCTTGAGAGCTGCTTGGAAGCCTGATGGTGTGTGAAGTTAGTGAGCCAAATGGAGTTGTTCTCCCACAAGAACCACTCGGCTGATCCTTCTTCAATATGCCCTTCAGCAACATGCAGTGTTTCCTTGACTGAATTAGGTCTCACACCAATATTTGCGTCTAGAGCCTTTGCATTGAGGGCTATGTGAAAACGGCTGTGCCGCTGAAGTTGCCTGTGAATGTGGAGTTGGTGGCATGTGAAACCCGCATGTGGAGCATTCGTTTGTGTGGGATGCTCTACCAGGTTCATTCCTAGATAATGCACTCAAAGGGCACTAAGCATCGAGTGTGAAAACTGAGTTTCCTTGAGAGCTGCTTGGAAGCCTGATGGTGTGTGAAGTTAGTGAGCCAAATGGAGTTGTTCTCCCACAAGAACCACTCGGCTGATCCTTCTTCAATATGCCCTTCAGCAACATGCAGTGTTTCCTTGATTGAATTAGGTCTCACACCAATATTTGTGTCTAGAGCCTTTGCATTGAGGGCTATCTGAAAACGGCTGTGGCGCTGAAGTTGCCTGTGAATGTGGAGTTGGTGGCATGTGAAACCCGCATGTGGAGCATTCGTTTGTGTGGGATGCTCACCAAGCTTCATTTCAGTCCTAGGCACTCAAAGGGCACTAAGCATAGAGTGTGAAAACTGAGTTTCCTGAGAGCTGCTTGGAAGCCTGATGGTGTGTGAAGCTAGTGAGCCAAATGGAGTTGTTCTCCCACAAGAACCACTCGGCTGATCCTTCTTCAATATGCCCTTCACCAACATGCAGTGTTTCCTTGATTGATTTAGCTCTCACACCAATATTTGCTTCTAGAGCCTTTGCATTGAGGGCTATCTGAAAACGGCTGTGGCGCTGAAGTTGCCTGTGAATGTGGAGTTGGTGGCATGTGAAACCCGCATGTGGAGCATTCGTTTGTGTGGGATGCTCTATCAGATTCATTCCTAGATAATGCAGTGAAAGGGCACTAAGCATAGAGTGTGAAAACTGAGTTTCCTTGAGAGCTGCTTGGAAGCCTGATGGTGTGTGAAGTTAGTGAGCCAAATGGAGTTGTTCTCCCACAAGAACCACTCGGCTGATCCTTCTTCAATATGCCCTTCACCAACATGCAGTGTTTCCTTCATTGAATTAGCTCTCACACCAATATTTGCGTCTAGAGCCTTTGCATTGAGGGCTATCTGAAAATGGCTGTGGCGCTGAAGTTGCCAGTGAATGTGGAGTTGGTGGCATGTGAAACCCGCATGTGGAGCATTCGTTTGTGTGGGATGTTCACCAAGCTTCATTTCAGTCCTAGGCACTCAAAGGGCACTAAGCATAGAGTGTGAAAACTGAGTTTCCTTGAGAGCTGCTTGGAAGCCTGATGGTGTGTGAAGTTAGTGAGCCAAATGGAGTTGTTCTCCCACAAGAACCACTCGGCTGATCCTTCTTCAATATGCCCTTCACCAACATGCAGTGTTTCCTTGACTGAATTAGGTCTCACACCAATATTTGCGTCTAGAGCCTTTGCATTGAGGGCTATCTGAAAACGGCTGTGGCGCTGAAGTTGCCTGTGAATGTGGAGTTGGTGGCATGTGAAACCCACATGTGGAGCATTCGTTTGTGTGGGATGCTCTATCAGATTCATTCCTAGATAATGCAGTGAAAGGGCACTAAGCATAGAGTGTGAAAACTGAGTTTCCTTGAGAGCTGCTTGGAAGCCTGATGGTGTGTGAAGTTAGTGAGCCAAATGGAGTTGTTCTCCCACAAGAACCACTCGGCTGATCCTTCTTCAATATGCCCTTCACCAACATGCAGTGTTTCCTTCATTGAATTAGCTCTCACACCAATATTTGCGTCTAGAGCCTTTGCATTGAGGGCTATCTGAAAATGGCTGTGGCGCTGAAGTTGCCAGTGAATGTGGAGTTGGTGGCATGTGAAACCCGCATGTGGAGCATTCGTTTGTGTGGGATGTTCACCAAGCTTCATTTCAGTCCTAGGCACTCAAAGGGCACTAAGCATAGAGTGTGAAAACTGAGTTTCCTTGAGAGCTGCTTGGAAGCCTGATGGTGTGTGAAGTTAGTGAGCCAAATGGAGTTGTTCTCCACAAGAACCACTCGGCTGATCCTTCTTCAATATGCCCTTCACCAACATGCAGTGTTTCCTTGACTGAATTAGGTCTCACACCAATATTTGCGTCTAGAGCCTTTGCATTGAGGGCTATCTGAAAACGGCTGTGGCGCTGAAGTTGCCTGTGAATGTGGAGTTGGTGGCATGTGAAACCCACATGTGGAGCATTCGTTTGTGTGGATGCTCTATCAGATTCATTCCTAGATAATGCAGTGAAAGGGCACTAAGCATAGAGTGTGAAAACTGAGTTTCCTTGAGAGCTGCTTGGAAGCCTGATGGTGTGTGAAGTTAGTGAGCCAAATGGAGTTGTTCTCCCACAAGAACCACTCGGCTGATCCTTCTTCAATATGCCCTTCACCAACATGCAGTGTTTCCTTGATTGAATTAGCTCTCACACCAATATTTGCGTCTAGAGCCTTTGCATTGAGGGCTATCTGAAAATGGCTGTGGCGCTGAAGTTTCCTGTGAATGTGGAGTTGGTGGCATGTGAAACCCGCATGTGGAGCATTCGTTTGTGTGGGATGCTCTACTAGATTCATTCCGACATAATGCACTCAAAGGGCACTAAGCCTAGAGTGTGAAAACTGAGTTTCCTTGAGAGCTGCTTGGAAGCCTGATGGTGTGTGAAGTTAGTGAGCCAAATGGAGTTGTTCTCCCACAAGAACCACTCGGCTGATCCTTCTTCAATATGCCCTTCAGCAACATGCAGTGTTTCCTTGACTGAATTAGGTCTCACACCAATATTTGCGTCTAGATCCTTTGCATTGAGGGCTATCTGAAAACGGCTGTGGCGCTGAAGTTGCCTGTGAATGTGGAGTTGGTGGCATGTGAAACCCGCATGTGGAGCATTCGTTTGTGTGGGATGCTCTACCAGGTTCATTCCTAGATAATGCACTCAAAGGGCACTAAGCATAGAGTGTGAAAACTGAGTTTCCTTGAGAGCTGCTTGGAAGCCTGATGGTGTGTGAAGTTAGTCAGCCAAATGGAGTTGTTCTCCCACAAGAACCAACGGCTGATCCTTCTTCAATATGCCCTTCAGCAACATGCAGTGTTTCCTTGATTGAATTAGCTCTCACACCAATATTTGCGTCTAGAGCCTTTGCATTGAGGGCTATCTGAAAACGGCTGTGGCGCTGAAGTTGCCTGTGAATGTGGAGTTGGTGGCATGTGAAACCCGCATGTGGAGCATTCGTTTGTGTGGGATGCTCTACCAGGTTCATTCCTAGATAATGCACTCAAAGGGCACTAAGCATAGAGTGTGAAAACTGAGTTTCCTTGAGAGCTGCTTGGAAGCCTGATGGTGTGTGAAGTTAGTGAGCCAAATGGAGTTGTTCTCCCACAAGAACCACTCGGCTGATCCTTCTTCAATATGCCCTTCAGCAACATGCAGTGTTTCCTTCATTGAATTAGCTCTCACACCAATATTTGCGTCTAGAGCCTTTGCATTGAGGGCTATCTGAAAACGGCTGTGGCGCTGAAGTTGCCTGTGAATGTGGAGTTGGTGGCATGTGAAACCCGCATGTGGAGCATTCGTTTGTGTGGGATGCTCACCAAGCTTCATTTCAGTCCTAGGCACTCAAAGGGCACTAAGCATAGAGTGTGAAAACTGAGTTTCCTTGAGAGCTGCTTGGAAGCCTGATGGTGTGTGAAGCTAGTGAGCCAAATGGAGTTGTTCTCCCACAAAAACCACTCGGCTGATCCTTCTTCTATATGCCCTTCACCAACATGCAGTGGTTCCTTGATTGAATTAGCTCTCACACCAATATTTGCGTCTAGAGCCTTTGCATTGAGGGCTATCTGAAAACGGCTGTGGCGCTGAAGTTGCCTGTGAATGTGGAGTTGGTGGCATGTGAAACCCGCATGTGGAGCATTCGTTTGTGTGGGATGCTCACCAAGCTTCATTTCAGTCCTAGGCACTCAAAATGCACTAAGCATAGAGAGTGAAAACTGAGTTTCCTTGAGAGCTGCTTGGAAGCCTGATGGTGTGTGAAGTTAGTGAGCCAAATGGAGTTGTTCTCCCACAAGAACCACTCGGCTGATCCTTCTTCAATATGCCCTTCAGCAACATGCAGTGTTTCCTTGATTGAATTAGCTCTCACACCAATATTTGCGTCTAGAGCCTTTGCATTGAGGACTATCTGAAAACGGCTGTGGCGCTGAAGTTGCCTGTGAATGTGGAGTTGGTGGCATGTGAAACCCGCATGTGGAGCATTCGTTTGTGTGGGATGCTCACCAAGCTTCATTTCAGTCCTAGGCACTCAAAGGGCACTAAGCATAGAGTGTGAAAACTGAGTTTCCTTGAGAGCTGCTTGGAAGCCTGATGGTGTGTGAAGCTAGTGAGCCAAATGGAGTTGTTCTCCCACAAGAACCACTCGGCTGATGCTTCTTCTATATACCCTTCACCAACATGCAGTGGTTCCTTGATTGAATTAGCTCTCACACCAATATTTGCGTCTAGAGCCTTTGCATTGAGGGCTATCTGAAAACGGCTGTGGCGCTGAAGTTGCCTGTGAATGTGGAGTTGGTGGCATGTGAAACCCGCATGTGGAGCATTCGTTTGTGTGGGATGCTCACCAAGCTTCATTTCAGTCCTAGGCACTCAAAATGCACTAAGCATAGAGAGTGAAAACTGAGTTTCCTTGAGAGCTGCTTGGAAGCCTGATGGTGTGTGAAGTTAGTGAGCCAAATGGAGTTGTTCTCCCACAAGAACCACTCGGCTGATCCTTCTTCAATATGCCCTTCACCAACATGCAGTGTTTCCTTGATTGAATTAGCTCTCACACCAATATTTGCGTCTAGAGCCTTTGCATTGAGGGCTATCTGAAAACGGCTGTGGCGCTGAAGTAGCCTGTGAATGTGGAGTTGGTGGCATGTGAAACCCGCATGTGGAGCATTCGTTTGTGTGGGATGCTCTACTAGGTTCATTCCTAGATAATGCAGTGAAAGGGCACTAAGCATAGAGTGTGAAAACTGAGTTTCCTTGAGAGCTGCTTGGAAGCCTGATGGTGTGTGAAGTTAGTGAGCCAAATGGAGTTGTTCTCCCACAAGAACCACTCGGCTGATCCTTCTTCAATATGCCCTTCACCAACATGCAGTGTTTCCTTGATTGAATTAGCTCTCACACCAATATTTGCGTCTAGAACCTTTGCATTGAGGGCTATCTGAAAACGGCTGTGGCGCTGAAGTTGCCTGTGAATGTGGAGTTGGTGGCATGTGAAACCCGCATGTGGAGCATTCGTTTGTGTGGGATGCTCTACTAGATTCATTCCGACATAATGCACTCAAAGGGCACTAAGCCTAGAGTGTGAAAACTGAGTTTCCTTGAGAGCTGCTTGGAAGCCTGATGGTGTGTGAAGTTAGTGAGCCAAATGGAGTTGTTCTCCCACAAGAACCACTCGGCTGATCCTTCTTCAATATGCCCTTCAGCAACATGCAGTGTTTCCTTGATTGAATTAGGTCTCACACCAATATTTGCGTCTAGAGCCTTTGCATTGAGGGCTATCTGAAAACGACTGTGGCGCTGAAGTTGCCTGTGAATGTGGAGTTGGTGGCATGTGAAACCCGCAGGTGGAGCATTCGTTTGTGTGGGATGCTCTACCAGGTTCATTCCTAGATAATGCACTCAAAGGGCAGTAAGCATAGAGTGTGAAAACTGAGTTTCCTTGAGAGCTGCTTGGAAGCCTGATGGTGTGTGAAGTTAGTGAGCCAAATGGAGTTGTTCTCCCACAAGAACCACTCGGCTGATCCTTCTTCAATATGCCCTTCACCAACATGCAGTGTTTCCTTGATTGAATTAGCTCTCACACCAATATTTGCGTCTAGAGCCTTTGCATTGAGGGCTATCTGAAAACGGCTGTGGCGCAGAAGTTGCCTGTGAATGTGGAGTTGGTGGCATGTGAAACCCGCATGTGGAGCATTCGTTTGTGTGGGATGCTCACCAAGCTTCATTTCAGTCCTAGGCACTCAAAATGCACTAAGCATAGAGAGTGAAAACTGAGTTTCCTTGAGAGCTGCTTGGAAGCCTGATGGTGTGTGAAGTTAGTGAGCCAAATGGAGTTGTTCTCCCACAAGAACCACTCGGCTGATCCTTCTTCAATATGCCCTTCACCAACATGCAGTGTTTCCTTGATTGAATTAGCTCTCACACCAATATTTGCGTCTAGAGCCTTTGCATTGAGGGCTATCTGAAAACGGCTGTGGTGCTGAAGTTGCCTGTGAATGTGGAGTTGGTGGCATGTGAAACCCGCATGTGGAGCATTCGTTTGTGTGGGATGCTCTACCAGGTTCATTCCTAGATAATGCAGTGAAAGGGCACTAAGCATAGAGTGTGAAAACTGAGTTTCCTTGAGAGCTGCTTGGAAGCCTGATGGTGTGTGAAGTTAGTGAGCCAAATGGAGTTGTTCTCCCACAAGAACCACTCGGCTGATCCTTCTTCAATATGCCCTTCACCAACATGCAGTGTTTCCTTGATTGAATTAGCTCTCACACCAATATTTGCGTCTAGAACCTTTGCATTGAGGGCTATCTGAAAACGGCTGTGGCGCTGAAGTTGCCTGTGAATGTGGAGTTGGTGGCATGTGAAACCCGCATGTGGAGCATTCGTTTGTGTGGGATGCTCTACCAGGTTCATTCCTAGATAATGCACTCAAAGGGCACTAAGCATAGAGAGTGAAAACTGAGTTTCCTTGAGAGCTGCTTGGAAGCCTGATGGTGTGTGAAGTTAGTGAGCCAAATGGAGTTGTTCTCCCACAAGAACCACTCGGCTGATCCTTCTTCAATATGCCCTTCAGCAAGATGCAGTGTTTCCTTGATTGAATTAGCTCTCACACCAATATTTGCGTCTAGAGCCTTTGCATTGAGGGCTATCTGAAAACGGCTGTGGCGCTGAAGTTGCCTGTGAATGTGGAGTTGGTGGCATGTGAAACCCGCATGTGGAGCATTCGTTTGTGTGGGATGCTCACCAAGCTTCATTTCAGTCCTAGGCACTCAAAGGGCACTAAGCCTAGAGTGTGAAAACTGAGTTTCCTTGAGAGCTGCTTGGAAGCCTGATGGTGTGTGAAGCTAGTGAGCCAAATGGAGTTGTTCTCCCACAAGAACCACTCGGCTGATCCTTCTTCAATATGCCCTTCAGCAACATGCAGTGGTTCCTTGATTGAATTAGCTCTCACACCAATATTTGCGTCTAGAGCCTTTGCATTGAGGGCTATCTGAAAACGGCTGTGGCGCTGAAGTAGCCTGTGAATGTGGAGTTGGTGGCATGTGAAACCCGCATGTGGAGCATTCGTTTGTGTGGGATGCTCTACCAGGTTCATTCCTAGATAATGCAGTGAAAGGGCACTAAGCATAGAGTGTGAAAACTGAGTTTCCTTGAGAGCTGCTTGGAAGCCTGATGGTGTGTGAAGTTAGTGAGCCAAATGGAGTTGTTCTCCCACAAGAACCACTCGGCTGATCCTTCTTCAATATGCCCTTCAGCAAGATGCAGTGTTTCCTTGATTGAATTAGCTCTCACACCAATATTTGCGTCTAGAGCCTTTGCATTGAGGGCTATCTGAAAACGGCTGTGGCGCTGAAGTTGCCTGTGAATGTGGAGTTGGTGGCATGTGAAACCCGCATGTGGAGCATTCGTTTGTGTGGGATGCTCACCAAGCTTCATTTCAGTCCTAGGCACTCAAAGGGCACTAAGCCTAGAGTGTGAAAACTGAGTTTCCTTGAGAGCTGCTTGGAAGCCTGATGGTGTGTGAAGCTAGTGAGCCAAATGGAGTTGTTCTCCCACAAGAACCACTCGGCTGATCCTTCTTCAATATGCCCTTCAGCAACATGCAGTGGTTCCTTGATTGAATTAGCTCTCACACCAATATTTGCGTCTAGAGCCTTTGCATTGAGGGCTATCTGAAAACGGCTGTGGCGCTGAAGTAGCCTGTGAATGTGGAGTTGGTGGCATGTGAAACCCGCATGTGGAGCATTCGTTTGTGTGGGATGCTCTACCAGGTTCATTCCTAGATAATGCAGTGAAAGGGCACTAAGCATAGAGTGTGAAAACTGAGTTTCCTTGAGAGCTGCTTGGAAGCCTGATGGTGTGTGAAGTTAGTGAGCCAAATGGAGTTGTTCTCCCACAAGAACCACTCGGCTGATCCTTCTTCAATATGCCCTTCAGCAACATGCAGTGTTTCCTTGATTGAATTAGCTCTCACACCAATATTTGCGTCTAGAGCCTTTGCATTGAGGGCTATCTGAAAACGGCTGTGGCGCTGAAGTTGCCTGTGAATGTGGAGTTGGTGGCATGTGAAACCCGCATGTGGAGCATTCGTTTGTGTGGGATGCTCA
>NW_026700855.1:0-43182 GCF_030435755.1 Ochotona princeps | reverse complement strand
TGTGGAGTTGGTGGCATGTGAAACCCGCATGTGGAGCATTCGTTTGTGTGGGATGCTCTACCAGGTTCATTCCTAGATAATGCACTCAAAGGGCACTAAACATAGAGCGTGGGGGGGAAAACTGAGTTTCCTTGAGAGCTGCTTGGAAGCCTGATGGTGTGTGAAGTTAGTGAGCCAAATGGAGTTGTTCTCCCACAAGAACCACTCGGCTGATCCTTCTTCAATATGCCCTTCACCAACATGCAGTGTTTCCTTGATTGAATTAGCTCTCACACCAATATTTGCGTCTAGAGCCTTTGCATTGAGGGCTATCTGAAAACGGCTGTGGCGCTGAAGTTGCCTGTGAATGTGGAGTTGGTGGCATGTGAAACCCGCATGTGGAGCATTCGTTTGTGTGGGATGCTCTACCAGGTTCATTCCTAGATAATGCACTCAAAGAGCACTAAGCATAAACTGTGAAAACTGAGTTTCCTTGATAGCTGCTTGGAAGCCTGATGGTGTGTGAAGTTAGTGAGACAAATGGAGTTGTTCTCCCACAAGAACCACTCGGCTGATCCTTCTTCAATATGCCCTTCACCAACATGAATTGTTTCTTTGATTGAATTAGCTCTCACACCAATATTTGCGTCTAGAGCCTTTGCATTGAGGGCTCACTGAAAACGGCTGTGGCGCTGAAGTTGCCTGTCAATGTGGAGTTGGTGGCATGTGAAACCCGCATGTGGAGCATTCGTTTGTGTGGGATGCTCACCAAGCTTCATTTCAGTCCTAGGCACACAAAGAGCACTAAGCATAGAGTGTGAAAACTGAGTTTCCTTGAGAGCTGTTTGGAAGCCTGATGGTGTGTGAAGTTAGTGAGCCAAATGGAGTTGTTCTCCCACAAGAACCACTCGGCTGATCCTTCTTCAATATGCCCTTCACCAACATGCAGTGTTTCCTTGATTGAATTAGCTCTCACACCAATATTTGCGTCTAGAGCCTTTGCATTGAGGGCTCACTGAAAACGTCTGTGGCGCTGAAGTTGCCTGTGAATGTGGAGTTGGTGGCATGTGAAACCCGCATGTGGAGCATTTGTTTGTGTGGGATGCTCTACCAGGTTCATTCCTAGATAATGCACTCAAAGGGCACTAAGCATAGAGTGTGAAACCTGAGTTTCCTTGAGAGCTGCTTGGAAGCCTGATGGTGTGTGAAGTTAGTGAGCCAAATGGAGTTGTTCTCCCACAAGAACCACTCGGCTGATCCTTCTTCAATATGCCCTTCACCAACATGCAGTGTTTCCTTGATTGAATTAGCTCTCACACCAATATTTGCGTCTAGAGCCTTTGCATTGAGGGCTATCTGAAAACGGCTGTGGCGCTGAAGTTGCCTGTGAATGTGGAGTTGGTGGCATGTGAAACCCGCATGTGGAGCATTCGTTTGTGTGGGATGCTCTACCAGGTTCATTCCTAGATAATGCACTCAAAGGGCACTAAGCATAGAGTGTGAAAACTGAGTTTCCTTGAGAGCTGCTTGGAAGCCTGATGGTGTGTGAAGTTAGTGAGCCAAATGGAGTTGTTCTCCCACAAGAACCACTCGGCTGATCCTTCTTCAATATGCCCTTCACCAACATGCAGTGTTTCCTTGATTGAATTAGCTCTCACACCAATATTTGTGTCTAGAGCCTTTGCATTGAGGGCTATCTGAAAACAGCTGTGGCGCTGAAGTTGCCTGTGAATGTGGAGTTGGTGGCATGTGAAACCCGCATGTGGAGCATTCGTTTGTGTGGGATGCTGACCAAGCTTCATTTCAGTCCTAGGCACACAAAGAGCACTAAGCATAGAGTGTGAAAACTGAGTTTCCTTGAGAGCTGCTTGGAAGCCTGATGGTGTGTGAAGTTAGTGAGCCAAATGGAGTTGTTCTCCCACAAGAACCACTCGGCTGATCCTTCTTCAATATGCCCTTCACCAACATGCAGTGTTTCCTTGATTGAATTAGCTCTCACACCAATATTTGCGTCTAGAGCCTTTGCATTGAGGGCTATCTGAAAACGGCTGTGGCGCTGAAGTTGCCTGTGAATCTGGAGTTGGTGACATGTGAAACCCGCATGTGGAGCATTCGTTTGTGTGGGATGCTCTACCAGGTTCATTTCAGTCCTAGGCACACAAAGAGCACTAAGCATAGAGTGTGCAACCTGAGTTTCCTTGAGAGCTGCTTGGAAGCCTGATGGTGTGTGAAGTTAGTGAGCCAAATGGAGTTGTTCTCCCACAAGAACCACTCGGCTGATCCTTCTTCAATATGCCCTTCACCAACATGAAATGTTTCTTTGATTGAATTAGCTCTCACACCAATATTTGCGTCTAGAGCCTTTGCATTGAGGGCTCACTGAAAACGGCTGTGGCGCTGAAGTTGCCTGTGAATGTGGAGTTGGTGGCATGTGAAACCCGCATATGGAGCATTCGTTTGTGTGGGATGCTCACCAAGCTTCATTTCAGTCCTAGGCACACAAAGAGCACTAAGCATAGAGTGTGAAAACTGAGTTTCCTTGAGAGCTGCTTGGAAGCCTGATGGTGTGTGAAGTTAGTGAGCCAAATGGAGTTGTTCTCCCACAAGAACCACTCGGCTGATCCTTCTTCAATATGCCCTTCACCAACATGCAGTGTTTCCTTGATTGAATTAGCTCTCACACCAATATTTGCGTCTAGAGCCTTTGCATTGAGGGCTATCTGAAAACGACTGTGGCGCTGAAGTTGCCTGTGAATGTGGAGTTGGTGGCATGTGAAACCCGCATGTGGAGCATTCGTTTGTGTGGGATGCTGACCAAGCTTCATTTCAGTCCTAGGCATACAAAGGGCACTAAGCCTAGAGTGTGAAAACTGAGTTTCCTTGAGAGCTGCTTGGGAGCCTGATGTTGTGTCAAGTTAGTGAGCCAAATGGAGTTGTTCTCCCACAAGAACCACTCGGCTGATCCTTCTTCAATATGCCCTTCACCAACATGCAGTGTTTCCTTGATTGAATTAGCTCTCACACCAATATTTGCGTCTAGAGCCTTTGCATTGAGGGCTATCTGAAAACGGCTGTGGCGCTGAAGTTGCCTGTGAATGTGGAGTTGGTGGCATGTGAAACCAGCATGTGGAGCATTCGTTTGTGTGGGATGCTCTACCAGGTTCATTCCTAGATAATGCACTCAAAGGGCACTAAGCATAGAGTGTGAAAACTGAGTTTCCTTGAGAGCTGCTTGGAAGCCTGATGGTGTGTGAAGTTAGTGAGCCAAATGGAGTTGTTCTCCAACAAGAACCACTCGGCTGATCCTTCTTCAATATGCCCTTCACCAACATGCAGTGTTTCCTTGATTGAATTAGCTCTCACACCAATATTTGCGTCTAGAGCCTTTGCATTGAGGGCTATCTGAAAACGGCTGTGGCGCTGAAGTTGCCTGTGAATGTGGAGTTGGTGGCATGTGAAACCCGCATGTGGAGCATTCATTTGTGTGGGATGCTCTACCAGGTTCATTCCTAGATAATGCACTCAAAGGGCACTAAGCATAGAGTGTGAAAACTGAGTTTCCTTGAGAGCTGCTTGGAAGCCTGATGGTGTGTGAAGTTAGTGAGCCAAATGGAGTTGTTCTCCCACAAGAACCACTCGGCTGATCATTCTTCAATATGCCCTTCACCAACATGCAGTGTTTCCTTGATTGAATTAGCTCTCACACCAATATTTGCGTCTAGAGCCTTTGCATTGAGGGCTTTCTGAAAACGGCTGTGGCACTGAAGTTGCCTGTGAATGTGGAGTTGGTGGCATGTGAAACCCGCATGTGGAGCATTCGTTTGTGTGGGATGCTCTAACAGGTTCATTCCTAGATAATGCACTCAAAGGGCCCTAAACATAGAGCGTGAAAACTGAGTTTCCTTGCGAGCTGCTTGGAAGCCTGATGGTGTGTGAAGTTAGTGAGCCAAATGGAGTTGTTCTCCCACAAGAACCACTCGGCTGATCCTTCTTCAATATGCCCTTCACCAACATGCAGTGTTTCCTTGATTGAATTAGCTCTCACACCAATATTTGCGTCTAGAGCCTTTGCATTGAGGGCTATCTGAAAACGGCTGTGGCGCTGAAGTTGCCTGTGAATGTGGAGTTGGTGGCATGTGAAACCCGCATGTGGAGCATTCGTTTGTGTGGGATGCTCTACCAGGTTCATTCCTAGATAATGCACTCAAAGAGCACTAAGCATAAACTGTGAAAACTGAGTTTCCTTGAGAGCTGCTTGGAAGCCTGATGGTGTGTGAAGTTAGTGAGACAAATGGAGTTGTTCTCCCACAAGAACCACTCGGCTGATCCTTCTTCAATATGCCCTTCACCAACATGAAGTGTTTCTTTGATTGAATTAGCTCTCACACCAATATTTGCGTCTAGAGCCTTTGCATTGAGGGCTCATTGAAAACGGCTGTGGCGCTGAAGTTGCATGTCAATGTGGAGTTGGTGGCATGTGAAACCCGCATGTGGAGCATTCGTTTGTGTGGGATGCTCACCAAGCTTCATTTCAGTCCTAGGCACACAAAGAGCACTAAGCATAGAGTGTGAAAACTGAGTTTCCTTGAGAGCTGCTTGGGAGCCTGATGGTGTGTCAAGTTAGTGAGCCAAATGGAGTTGTTCTCCCACAAGAACCACTCGGCTGATCCTTCTTCAATATGCCCTTCACCAACATGCAGTGTTTCCTTGATTGAATTAGCTCTCACACCAATATTTGCGTCTAGAGCCTTTGCATTGAGGGCTCACTGAAAACGGCTGTGGCGCTGAAGTTGCCTGTGAATGTGGAGTTGGTGGCATGTGAAACCCGCATGTGGAGCATTCGTTTGTGTGGGATGCTCTACCAGGTTCATTCCTAGATAATGCACTCAAAGGGCACTAAGCATAGAGTGTGAAACCTGAGTTTCCTTGAGAGCTGCTTGGAAGCCTGATGGTGTGTGAAGTTAGTGAGCCAAATGGAGTTGTTCTCCCACAAGAACCACTCGGCTGATCCTTCTTCAATATGCCCTTCACCAACATGCAGTGTTTCCTTGATTGAATTAGCTCTCACACCAATATTTGCGTCTAGAGCCTTTGCATTGAGGGCTATCTGAAAACGGCTGTGGCGCTGAAGTTGCCTGTGAATGTGGAGTTGGTGGCATGTGAAACCCGCATGTGGAGCATTCGTTTGTGTGGGATGCTCTACCAGGTTCATTCCTAGATAATGCACTCAAAGGGCACTAAGCATAGAGTGTGAAACCTGAGTTTCCTTGAGAGCTGCTTGGAAGCCTGATGGTGTGTGAAGTTAGTGATCCAAATGGAGTTGTTCTCCCACAAGAACCACTCGGCTGATCCTTCTTCAATATGCCCTTCACCAACATGCAGTGTTTCCTTGATTGAATTAGCTCTCACACCAATATTTGCGTCTAGAGCCATTGCTTTGAGGGCTATCTGAAAACGGCTGTGGCGCTGAAGTTGCCTGTGAATCTGGAGTTGGTGGCATGTGAAACACGCATGTGGAGCATTCGTTTGTGTGGGATGCTGACCAAGCTTCATTTCAGTCCTAGGCACACAAAGAGCACTAAGCATAGGATGTGAAAACTGAGTTTCCTTGAGAGATGCTTGGAAGCATGATGGTGTGTGAAGTTAGTGAGCCAAATGGAGTTGTTCTCCCACAAGAACCACTCGGCTGATCCTTCTTCAATATGCCCTTCACCAACATGCAGTGTTTCCTTGATTGAATTAGCTCTCACACCAATATTTGCGTCTAGAGCCTTTGCATTGAGGGCTATCTGAAAACGGCTGTGGCGCTGAAGTTGCCTGTGAATGTGGAGTTGGTGGCATGTGAAACCCGCATGTGGAGCATTCGTTTGTGTGGGATGCTCTACCAGGTTTATTCCTAGATAATGCACTCAAAGGGCACTAAGCCTAGAGTGTGAAAACTGAGTTTCCTTGAGAGCTGCTTGGGAGCCTGATGGTGTGTGAAGTTAGTGAGCCAAATGGAGTTGTTCTCCCACAAGAACCACTCGGCTGATCCTTCTTCAATATGTCCTTCACCAACATGCAGTGTTTCCTTGATTGAATTAGCTCTCACACCAATATTTGCGTCTAGAGCCTTTGCTTTGAGGGCTATCTGAAAACGGCTGTGGCGCTGAAGTTGCCTGTGAATGTGGAGTTGGTGGCATGTGAAACCCGCATGTGGAGCATTCGTTTGTGTGGGATGCTCTACCAGGTTCATTCCTAGATAATGCACTCAAAGGGCACTAAGCATAGAGTGTGAAAACTGAGTTTCCTTGAGAGCTGCTTGGAAGCCTGATGGTGTGTGAAGTTAGTGAGCCAAATGGAGTTGTTCTCCCACAAGAACCACTCGGCTGATCCATCTTCAATATGCCCTTCACCAACATGCAGTGTTTCCTTGATTGAATTAGCTCTCACACCAATATTTGCGTCTAGAGCCTTTGCATTGAGGGCTATCTGAAAACGGCTGTGGCGCTGAAGTTGCCTGTGAATGTGGAGTTGGTGGCATGTGAAACCCGCATGTGGAGCATTCGTTTGTGTGGGATGCTCTACCAGGTTCATTCCTAGATAATGCACTCAAAGGGCACTAAACATAGAGCGTGAAAACTGAGTTTCCTTGAAAGCTGCTTGGAAGCCTGATGGTGTGTGAAGTTAGTGAGCCAAATGGAGTTGTTCTCCCACAAGAACCACTCGGCTGATCCTTCTTCAATATGCCCTTCACCAAGATGCAGTGTTTCCTTGATTGAATTAGCTCTCACACCAATATTTGCGTCTAGAGCCTTTGCATTGAGGGCTATCTGAAAACGGCTGTGGCACTGAAGTTGCCTGTGAATGTGGAGTTGGTGGCATGTGAAACCCGCATGTGGAGCATTCGTTTATGTGGGATGCTCACCAAGCTTCATTTCAGTCCTAGGCACTCAAAGGGCACTAAGCATAGAGTGTGAAAACTGAGTTTCCTTGAGAGCTGCTTGGAAGCCTGATGGTGTGTGAAGTTAGTGAGCCAAATGGAGTTGTTCTCCCACAAGAACCACTCGGCTGATCCTTCTTCAATATGCCCTTCACCAACATGCAGTGTTTCCTTGATTGAATTAGCTCTCACACCAATATTTGCGTCTAGAGCCTTTGCATTGAGGGCTATCTGAAAACGGCTGTGGCGCTGAAGTTGCCTGTGAATGTGGAGTTGGTGGCATGTGAAACCCGCATGTGGAGCATTCGTTTGTGTGGGATGCTCTACCAGGTTCATTCCTAGATAATGCACTCAAAGGGCACTAAGCATAGAGTGTGAAAACTGAGTTTCCTTGAGAGCTGCTTGGAAGCCTGATGGTGTGTGAAGTTAGTGAGCCAAATGGAGTTGTTCTCCCACAAGAACCACTCGGCTGATCCTTCTTCAATATGCCCTTCACCAACATGCAGTGTTTCCTTGATTGAATTAGCTCTCACACCAATATTTGCGTCTAGTGCCTTTGCATTGAGGGCTATCTGAAAACGGCTGTGGCGCTGAAGTTGCCTGTGAATGTGGAGTTGGTGGCATGTGAAACCCGCATGTGGAGCATTCGTTTGTGTGGGATGCTCTACCAGGTTCATTCCTAGATAATGCACTCAAAGGGCACTAAGCATAGAGTGTGAAAACTGAGTTTCCTTGAGAGCTGCTTGGAAGCCTGATGGTGTGTGAAGTTAGTGAGCCAAATGGAGTTGTTCTCCCACAAGAACCACTCGGCTGATCCTTCTTCAATATGCCCTTCACCAACATGCAGTGTTTCCTTGATTGAATTAGCTCTCACACCAATATTTGCGTCTAGAGCCTTTACATTGAGGGCTATCTGAAAACGGCTGTGGCGCTGAAGTTGCCTGTGAATCTGGAGTTGGTGGCATGTGAAACCCGCATGTGGAGCATTCGTTTGTGTGGGATGCTGACCAAGTTTCATTTCAGTCCTAGGCACACAAAGAGCACTAAGCATAGAGTGTGAAAACTGAGTTTCCTTGAGAGCTGCTTGGAAGCCTGATGGTGTGTGAAGTTAGTGAGCCAAATGGAGTTGTTCTCCCACAAGAACCACTCGGCTGATCCTTCTTCAATATGCCCTTCACCAACATGCAGTGTTTCCTTGATTGAATTAGCTCTCACACCAATATTTGCGTCTAGAGCCTTTGCATTGAGGGCTATCTGAAAACGGCTGTGGCGCTGAAGTTGCCTGTGAATGTGGAGTTGGTGGCATGTGAAACCCGCATGTGGAGCATTCGTTTGTGTGGGATGCTCTACCAGGTTCATTCCTAGATAATGCACTCAAAGGGCACTAAGCATAGAGTGTGAAAACTGAGTTTCCTTGAGAGCTGCTTGGAAGCCTGATGGTGTGTGAAGTTAGTGAGCCAAATGGAGTTGTTCTCCCACAAGAACCACTCGGCTGATCCTTCTTCAATATGCCCTTCACCAACATGCAGTGTTTCCTTGATTGAATTAGCTCTCACACCAATATTTGCGTCTAGAGCCTTTGCATTGAGGGCTATCTGAAAACGGCTGTGGCGCTGAAGTTGCCTGTGAATGTGGAGTTGGTGGCATGTGAAACCCGCATGTGGAGCATTCGTTTGTGTGGGATGCTCTACCAGGTTCATTCCTAGATAATGCACTCAAAGGGCACTAAACATAGAGAGTGAAAACTGAGTTTCCTTGAAAGCTGCTTGGAAGCCTGATGGTGTGTGCAGTTAGTGAGCCAAATGTAGTTGTTCTCCCACAAGAACCACTCGGCTGATCCTTCTTCAATATGCCCTTCACCAAGATGCAGTGTTTCCTTGATTGAATTAGCTCTCACACCAATATTTGGGTCTAGAGCCTTTGCATTGAGGGCTATCTGAAAACGGCTGTGGCGCTGAAGTTGCCTGTGAATGTGGAGTTGGTGGCATGTGAAACCCGCATGTGGAGCATTCGTTTGTGTGGGATGCTCTACCAGGTTCATTCCTAGATAATGCACTCAAAGGGCACTAAGCATAGAGTGTGAAAACTGAGTTTCCTTGCGAGCTGCTTGGAAGCCTGATGGTGTGTGAAGTTAGTGAGCCAAATGGAGTTGTTCTCCCACAAGAACCACTCGGCTGATCCTTCTTCAATATGCCCTTCACCAACATGCAGTGTTTCCTTGATTGAATTAGCTCTCACACCAATATTTGGGTCTAGAGCCTTTGCATTGAGGGCTATCTGAAAACGGCTGTGGCGCTGAAGTTGCCTGTGAATGTGGAGTTGGTGGCATGTGAAACACGCATGTGGAGCATTCGTTTGTGTGGGATGCTCTACCAGGTTCATTCCTAGATAATGCACTCAAAGAGCACTAAGCATAGAGTGTGAAAACTGAGTTTCCTTGAGAGCTGCTTAGAAGCCTGATGGTGTGTGCAGTTAGTGAGCCAAATGGAGTTGTTCTCCCACAAGAACCACTCGGCTGATCCTTCTTCAATATGCCCTTCACCAACATGCAGTGTTTCCTTGATTGAATTAGCTCTCACACCAATATTTGGGTCTAGAGCCTTTGCATTGAGGGCTATCTGAAAACGGCTGTGGCGCTGAAGTTGCCTGTGAATGTGGAGTTGGTGGCATGTGAAACCCGCATGTGGAGCATTCGTTTGTGTGGGATGCTCTACCAGGTTCATTCCTAGATAATGCACTCAAAGGGCACTAAGCATAGAGTGTGAAAACTGAGTTTCCTTGCGAGCTGCTTGGAAGCCTGATGGTGTGTGAAGTTAGTGAGCCAAATGGAGTTGTTCTCCCACAAGAACCACTCGGCTGATCCTTCTTCAATATGCCCTTCACCAACATGCAGTGTTTCCTTGATTGAATTAGCTCTCACACCAATATTTGGGTCTAGAGCCTTTGCATTGAGGGCTATCTGAAAACGGCTGTGGCGCTGAAGTTGCCTGTGAATGTGGAGTTGGTGGCATGTGAAACCCGCATGTGGAGCATTCGTTTGTGTGGGATGCTCTACCAGGTTCATTCCTAGATAATGCACTCAAAGAGCACTAAGCATAGAGTGTGAAAACTGAGTTTCCTTGAGAGCTGCTTAGAAGCCTGATGGTGTGTGCAGTTAGTGAGCCAAATGTAGTTGTTCTCCCACAAGAACCACTCGGCTGATCCTTCTTCAATATGCCCTTCACCAACATGCAGTGTTTCCTTGATTGAATTAGCTCTCACACCAATATTTGGGTCTAGAGCCTTTGCATTGAGGGCTATCTGAAAACGGCTGTGGCGCTGAAGTTGCCTGTGAATGTGGAGTTGGTGGCATGTGAAACCCGCATGTGGAGCATTCGTTTGTGTGGGATGCTCTACCAGGTTCATTCCTAGATAATGCACTCAAAGGGCACTAAGCATAGAGTGTGAAAACTGAGTTTCCTTGCGAGCTGCTTGGAAGCCTGATGGTGTGTGAAGTTAGTAGCCAAATGGAGTTGTTCTCCCACAAGAACCACTCGGCTGATCCTTCTTCAATATGCCCTTCACCAACATGCAGTGTTTCCTTGATTGAATTAGCTCTCACACCAATATTTGCGTCTAGAGCCTTTGCATTGAGGGCTATCTGAAAACGGCTGTGGCGCTGAAGTTGCCTGTGAATGTGGAGTTGGTGGCATGTGAAACCAGCATGTGGAGCATTCGTTTGTGTGGGATGCTCTACCAGGTTCATTCCTAGATAATGCACTCAAAGAGCACTAAACATAGAGCGTGAAAACTGAGTTTCCTTGAAAGCTGCTTGGAAGCCTGATGGTGTGTGAAGTTAGTGAGCCAAATGGAGTTGTTCTCCCACAAGAACCACTCGGCTGATCCTTCTTCAATATGCCCTTCACCAAGATGCAGTGTTTCCTTGATTGAATTAGCTCTCACACCAATATTTGCGTCTAGAGCCTTTGCATTGAGGGCTATCTGAAAACGGCTGTGGCGCTGAAGTTGCCTGTGAATGTGGAGTTGGTGGCATGTGAAACCCGCATGTGGAGCATTCGTTTATGTGGGATGCTCACCAAGCTTCATTTCAGTCCTAGGCACTCAAAGGGCACTAAGCATAGAGTGTGAAAACTGAGTTTCCTTGAGAGCTGCTTGGAAGCCTGATGGTGTGTGAAGTTAGTGAGCCAAATGGAGTTGTTCTCCCACAAGAACCACTCGGCTGATCCTTCTTCAATATGCCCTTCACCAACATGCAGTGTTTCCTTGATTGAATTAGCTCTCACACCAATATTTGGGTCTAGAGCCTTTGCATTGAGGGCTATCTGAAAACGGCTGTGGCGCTGAAGTTGCCTGTGAATGTGGAGTTGGTGGCATGTGAAACCCGCATGTGGAGCATTCGTTTGTGTGGGATGCTCTACCAGGTTCATTCCTAGATAATGCACTCAAAGGGCACTAAGCATAGAGTGTGAAAACTGAGTTTCCTTGAGAGCTGCTTGGAAGCCTGATGGTGTGTGAAGTTAGTGAGCCAAATGGAGTTGTTCTCCCACAAGAACCACTCGGCTGATCCTTCTTCAATATGCCCTTCACCAACATGCAGTGTTTCCTTGATTGAATTAGCTCTCACACCAATAGTTGCGTCTAGTGCCTTTGCATTGAGGGCTATCTGAAAACGGCTGTGGCGCTGAAGTTGCCTGTGAATGTGGAGTTGGTGGCATGTGAAACCTGCATGTGGAGCATTCGTTTGTGTGGGATGCTCTACCAGGTTCATTCCTAGAAAATGCACTCAAAGGGCACTAAGCATAGAGTGTGAAAACTGAGTTTCCTTGAGAGCTGCTTGGAAGCCTGATGGTGTGTGAAGTTAGTGAGCCAAGTGGAGTTGTTCTCCCACAAGAACCACTCGGCTGATCCTTCTTCAATATGCCCTTCACCAACATGCAGTGTTTCCTTGATTGAATTAGCTCTCACACCAATATTTGCGTCTAGAGCCTTTACATTGAGGGCTATCTGAAAACGGCTGTGGCGCTGCAGTTGCCTGTGAATCTGGAGTTGGTGGCATGTGAAACCCGCATGTGGAGCATTCGTTTGTGTGGGATGCTGACCAAGTTTCATTTCAGTCCTAGGCACACAAAGAGCACTAAGCATAGAGTGTGAAAACTGAGTTTCCTTGAGAGCTGCTTGGAAGCCTGATGGTGTGTGAAGTTAGTGAGCCAAATGGAGTTGTTCTCCCACAAGAACCACTCGGCTGATCCTTCTTCAATATGCCCTTCACCAACATGCAGTGTTTCCTTGATTGAATTAGCTCTCACACCAATATTTGCGTCTAGAGCCTTTGCATTGAGGGCTATCTGAAAACGGCTGTGGCGCTGAAGTTGCCTGTGAATGTGGAGTTGGTGGCATGTGAAACCCGCATGTGGAGCATTCGTTTGTGTGGGATGCTCTACCAGGTTCATTCCTAGATAATGCACTCAAAGGGCACTAAGCATACAGTGTGAAAACTGAGTTTCCTTGAGAGCTGCTTGGAAGCCTGATGGTGTGTGAAGTTAGTGAGCCAAATGGAGTTGTTCTCCCACAAGAACCACTCGGCTGATCCTTCTTCAATATGCCCTTCACCAACATGCAGTGTTTCCTTGATTGAATTAGCTCTCACACCAATAGTTGCGTCTAGTGCCTTTGCATTGAGGGCTATCTGAAAACGGCTGTGGCGCTGAAGTTGCCTGTGAATGTGGAGTTGGTGGCATGTGAAACCCGCATGTGGAGCATTCGTTTGTGTGGGATGCTCTACCAGGTTCATTTCTAGATAATGCACTCAAAGGGCACTAAGCATAGAGTGTGAAAACTGAGTTTCCTTGAGAGCTGCTTGGAAGCCTGATGGTGTGTGAAGTTAGTGAGCCAAATGGAGTTGTTCTCCCACAAGAACCACTCGGCTGATCCTTCTTCAATATGCCCTTCACCAACATGCAGTGTTTCCTTGATTGAATTAGCTCTCACACCAATAGTTGCGTCTAGAGCCTTTGCATTGAGGGCTATCTGAAAACGGCTGTGGCGCTGAAGTTGCCTGTGAATCTGGAGTTGGTGGCATGTGAAACCCGCATGTGGAGCATTCGTTTGTGTGGGATGCTGAACAAGCTTCACTTCAGTCCTAGGCACACAAAGATCACTAAGCATAGAGTGTGAAAACTGAGTTTCCTTGAGAGCTGCTTGGAAGCCTGATGGTGTGAAGTTAGTGAGCCAAATGGAGTTGTTCTCCCACAAGAACCACTCGGCTGATCCTTCTTCAATATGCCCTTCACCAACATGCAGTGTTTCCTTGATTGAATTAGCTCTCACACCAATAGTTGCGTCTAGAGCCTTTGCATTGAGGGCTATCTGAAAACGGCTGTGGCGCTGAAGTTGCCTGTGAATGTGGAGTTGGTGGCATGTGAAACCCGCATGTGGAGCATTCGTTTGTGTGGGATGCTCTACCAGGTTCATTCCTAGATAATGCACTCAAAGGGCACTAAGCATAGAGTGTGAAAACTGAGTTTCCTTGAGAGCTGCTTGGAAGCCTGATGGTGTGTGAAGTTAGTGAGCCAAATGGAGTTGTTCTCCCACAAGAACCACTCGGCTGATCCTTCTTCAATATGCCCTTCACCAAGATGCAGTGTTTCCTTGATTGAATTAGCTCTCACACCAATATTTGCGTCTAGAGCCTTTGCATTGAGGGCTCACTGAAAACGGCTGTGGCGCTGAAGTTGCCTGTGAATGTGGAGTTGGTGGCATGTGAAACCCGCATGTGGAGCATTCGTTTGTGTGGGATGCTCTAACAGGTTCATTCCTAGATAATGCACTCAAAGGGCACTAAGCATAGAGTGTGAAAACTGAGTTTCCTTGCGAGCTGCTTGGAAGCCTGATGGTGTGTGAAGTTAGTGAGCCAAATGGAGTTGTTCTCCCACAAGAACCACTCGGCTGATCCTTCTTCAATATGCCCTTCACCAACATGCAGTGTTTCCTTGATTGAATTAGCTCTCACACCAATATTTGCGTCTAGAGCCTTTACATTGAGGGCTATCTGAAAACGGCTGTGGCGCTGAAGTTGCCTGTGAATGTGGAGTTGGTGGCATGTGAAACCCGCATGTGGAGCATTCGTTTGTGTGGGATGCTCTACCAGGTTCATTCCTAGATAATGCACTCAAAGAGCACTAAGCATAGAGTGTGAAAACTGAGTTTCCTTGAGAGCTGCTTAGAAGCCTGATGGTGTGTGCAGTTAGTGAGCCAAATGTAGTTGTTCTCCCACAAGAACCACTCGGCTGATCCTTCTTCAATATGCCCTTCACCAACATGCAGTGTTTCCTTGATTGAATTAGCTCTCACACCAATATTTGGGTCTAGAGCCTTTGCATTGAGGGCTATCTGAAAACGGCTGTGGCGCTGAAGTTGCCTGTGAATGTGGAGTTGGTGGCATGTGAAACCCGCATGTGGAGCATTCGTTTGTGTGGGATGCTCTACCAGGTTCATTCCTAGATAATGCACTCAAAGGGCACTAAGCATAGAGTGTGAAAACTGAGTTTCCTTGAGAGCTGCTTGGAAGCCTGATGGTGTGTGAAGTTAGTGAGCCAAGTGGAGTTGTTCTCCCACAAGAACCACTCGGCTGATCCTTCTTCAATATGCCCTTCACCAACATGCAGTGTTTCCTTGATTGAATTAGCTCTCACACCAATATTTGCGTCTAGAGCCTTTACATTGAGGGCTATCTGAAAACGGCTGTGGCGCTGCAGTTGCCTGTGAATCTGGAGTTGGTGGCATGTGAAACCCGCATGTGGAGCATTCGTTTGTGTGGGATGCTGACCAAGTTTCATTTCAGTCCTAGGCACACAAAGAGTACTAAGCATAGAGTGTGAAAACTGAGTTTCCTTGAGAGCTGCTTGGAAGCCTGATGGTGTGTGAAGTTAGTGAGCCAAATGGAGTTGTTCTCCCACAAGAACCACTCGGCTGATCCTTCTTCAATATGCCCTTCACCAACATGCAGTGTTTCCTTGATTGAATTAGCTCTCACACCAATATTTGCGTCTAGAGCCTTTGCATTGAGGGCTATCTGAAAACGGCTGTGGCGCTGAAGTTGCCTGTGAATGTGGAGTTGGTGGCATGTGAAACCCGCATGTGGAGCATTCGTTTGTGTGGGATGCTCTACCAGGTTCATTCCTAGATAATGCACTCAAAGGGCACTAAGCATACAGTGTGAAAACTGAGTTTCCTTGAGAGCTGCTTGAAGCCTGATGGTGTGTGAAGTTAGTGAGCCAAATGGAGTTGTTCTCCCACAAGAACCACTCGGCTGATCCTTCTTCAATATGCCCTTCACCAACATGCAGTGTTTCCTTGATTGAATTAGCTCTCACACCAATAGTTGCGTCTAGTGCCTTTGCATTGAGGGCTATCTGAAAACGGCTGTGGCGCTGAAGTTGCCTGTGAATGTGGAGTTGGTGGCATGTGAAACCCGCATGTGGAGCATTCGTTTGTGTGGGATGCTCTACCAGGTTCATTCCTAGATAATGCACTCAAAGGGCACTAAGCATAGAGTGTGAAAACTGAGTTTCCTTGAGAGCTGCTTGGAAGCCTGATGGTGTGTGAAGTTAGTGAGCCAAATGGAGTTGTTCTCCCACAAGAACCACTCGGCTGATCCTTCTTCAATATGCCCTTCACCAACATGCAGTGTTTCCTTGATTGAATTAGCTCTCACACCAATAGTTGCGTCTAGAGCCTTTGCATTGAGGGCTATCTGAAAACGGCTGTGGCGCTGAAGTTGCCTGTGAATCTGGAGTTGGTGGCATGTGAAACCCGCATGTGGAGCATTCGTTTGTGTGGGATGCTGAACAAGCTTCACTTCAGTCCTATGCACACAAAGATCACTAAGCATAGAGTGTGAAAACTGAGTTTCCTTGAGAGCTGCTTGGAAGCCTGATGGTGTGAAGTTAGTGAGCCAAATGGAGTTGTTCTCCCACAAGAACCACTCGGCTGATCCTTCTTCAATATGCCCTTCACCAACATGCAGTGTTTCCTTGATTGAATTAGCTCTCACACCAATAGTTGCGTCTAGAGCCTTTGCATTGAGGGCTATCTGAAAACGGCTGTGGCGCTGAAGTTGCCTGTGAATGTGGAGTTGGTGGCATGTGAAACCCGCATGTGGAGCATTCGTTTGTGTGGGATGCTCTACCAGGTTCATTCCTAGATAATGCACTCAAAGGGCACTAAGCATAGAGTGTGAAAACTGAGTTTCCTTGAGAGCTGCTTGGAAGCCTGATGGTGTGTGAAGTTAGTGAGCCAAATGGAGTTGTTCTCCCACAAGAACCACTCGGCTGATCCTTCTTCAATATGCCCTTCACCAAGATGCAGTGTTTCCTTGATTGAATTAGCTCTCACACCAATATTTGCGTCTAGAGCCTTTGCATTGAGGGCTCACTGAAAACGGCTGTGGCGCTGAAGTTGCCTGTGAATGTGGAGTTGGTGGCATGTGAAACCCGCATGTGGAGCATTCGTTTGTGTGGGATGCTCTAACAGGTTCATTCCTAGATAATGCACTCAAAGGGCACTAAGCATAGAGTGTGAAAACTGAGTTTCCTTGCGAGCTGCTTGGAAGCCTGATGGTGTGTGAAGTTAGTGAGCCAAATGGAGTTGTTCTCCCACAAGAACCACTCGGCTGATCCTTCTTCAATATGCCCTTCACCAACATGCAGTGTTTCCTTGATTGAATTAGCTCTCACACCAATATTTGCGTCTAGAGCCTTTACATTGAGGGCTATCTGAAAACGGCTGTGGCGCTGAAGTTGCCTGTGAATGTGGAGTTGGTGGCATGTGAAACCCGCATGTGGAGCATTCGTTTGTGTGGGATGCTCTACCAGGTTCATTCCTAGATAATGCACTCAAAGAGCACTAAGCATAGAGTGTGAAAACTGAGTTTCCTTGAGAGCTGCTTAGAAGCCTGATGGTGTGTGCAGTTAGTGAGCCAAATGTAGTTGTTCTCCCACAAGAACCACTCGGCTGATCCTTCTTCAATATGCCCTTCACCAACATGCAGTGTTTCCTTGATTGAATTAGCTCTCACACCAATATTTGCGTCTAGAGCCTTTGCATTGAGGGCTATCTGAAAACGGCTGTGGCGCTGAAGTTGCCTGTGAATGTGGAGTTGGTGGCATGTGAAACCCGCATGTGGAGCATTCGTTTATGTGGGATGCTCTACCAGGTTCATTCCTAGATAATGCACTCAAAGGGCACTAAGCATAGAGTGTGAAAACTGAGTTTCCTTGAGAGCTGCTTGGAAGCCTGATGGTGTGTGAAGTTAATGAGCCAAATGGAGTTGTTCTCCCACAAGAACCACTCGGCTGATCCTTCTTCAATATGCCCTTCACCAACATGCAGTGTTTCCTTGATTGAATTAGCTCTCACACCAATATTTGGGTCTAGAGCCTTTGCATTGAGGGCTATCTGAAAACGGCTGTGGCGCTGAAGTTGCCTGTGAATGTGGAGTTGGTGGCATGTGAAACCCGCATGTGGAGCATTCGTTTGTGTGGGATGCTCTACCAGGTTCATTCCTAGATAATGCACTCAAAGAGCACTAAGCATAGAGTGTGAAAACTGAGTTTCCTTGAGAGCTGCTTAGAAGCCTGATGGTGTGTGCAGTTAGTGAGCCAAATGTAGTTGTTCTCCCACAAGAACCACTCGGCTGATCCTTCTTCAATATGCCCTTCACCAACATGCAGTGTTTCCTTGATTGAATTAGCTCTCACACCAATATTTGGGTCTAGAGCCTTTGCATTGAGGGCTATCTGAAAACGGCTGTGGCGCTGAAGTTGCCTGTGAATGTGGAGTTGGTGGCATGTGAAACCAGCATGTGGAGCATTCGTTTGTGTGGGATGCTCTACCAGGTTCATTCCTAGATAATGCACTCAAAGGGCACTAAACATAGAGCGTGAAAACTGAGTTTCCTTGAAAGCTGCTTGGAAGCCTGATGGTGTGTGAAGTTAGTGAGCCAAATGGAGTTGTTCTCCCACAAGAACCACTCGGCTGATCCTTCTTCAATATGCCCTTCACCAAGATGCAGTGTTTCCTTGATTGAATTAGCTCTCACACCAATATTTGGGTCTAGAGCCTTTGCATTGAGGGCTATCTGAAAACGGCTGTGGCGCTGAAGTTGCCTGTGAATGTGGAGTTGGTGGCATGTGAAACCCGCATGTGGAGCATTCGTTTATGTGGGATGCTCACCAAGCTTCATTTCAGTCCTAGGCACTCAAAGGGCACTAAGCATAGAGTGTGAAAACTGAGTTTCCTTGAGAGCTGCTTGGAAGCCTGATGGTGTGTGAAGTTAGTGAGCCAAATGGAGTTGTTCTCCCACAAGAACCACTCGCTGATCCTTCTTCAATATGCCCTTCACCAACATGCAGTGTTTCCTTGATTGAATTAGCTCTCACACCAATATTTGGCGTCTAGAGCCTTTGCATTGAGGGCTATCTGAAAACGGCTGTGGCGCTGAAGTTGCCTGTGAATGTGGAGTTGGTGGCATGTGAAACCCGCATGTGGAGCATTCGTTTGTGTGGGATGCTCTACCAGGTTCATTCCTAGATAATGCACTCAAAGGGCACTAAGCATAGAGTGTGAAAACTGAGTTTCCTTGAGAGCTGCTTGGAAGCCTGATGGTGTGTGAAGTTAGTGAGCCAAATGGAGTTGTTCTCCCACAAGAACCACTCGGCTGATCCTTCTTCAATATGCCCTTCACCAACATGCAGTGTTTCCTTGATTGAATTAGCTCTCACACCAATAGTTGCGTCTAGTGCCTTTGCATTGAGGGCTATCTGAAAACGGCTGTGGCGCTGAAGTTGCCTGTGAATGTGGAGTTGGTGGCATGTGAAACCTGCATGTGGAGCATTCGTTTGTGTGGGATGCTCTACCAGGTTCATTCCTAGAAAATGCACTCAAAGGGCACTAAGCATAGAGTGTGAAAACTGAGTTTCCTTGAGAGCTGCTTGGAAGCCTGATGGTGTGTGAAGTTAGTGAGCCAAGTGGAGTTGTTCTCCCACAAGAACCACTCGGCTGATCCTTCTTCAATATGCCCTTCACCAACATGCAGTGTTTCCTTGATTGAATTAGCTCTCACACCAATATTTGCGTCTAGAGCCTTTACATTGAGGGCTATCTGAAAACGGCTGTGGCGCTGCAGTTGCCTGTGAATCTGGAGTTGGTGGCATGTGAAACCCGCATGTGGAGCATTCGTTTGTTTTGGATGCTGACCAAGTTTCATTTCAGTCCTAGGCACACAAAGAGCACTAAGCATAGAGTGTGAAAACTGAGTTTCCTTGAGAGCTGCTTGGAAGCCTGATGGTGTGTGAAGTTAGTGAGCCAAATGGAGTTGTTCTCCCACAAGAACCACTCGGCTGATCCTTCTTCAATATGCCCTTCACCAACATGCAGTGTTTCCTTGATTGAATTAGCTCTCACACCAATATTTGCGTCTAGAGCCTTTGCATTGAGGGCTATCTGAAAACGGCTGTGGCGCTGAAGTTGCCTGTGAATGTGGAGTTGGTGGCATGTGAAACCCGCATGTGGAGCATTCGTTTGTGTGGGATGCTCTACCAGGTTCATTCCTAGATAATGCACTCAAAGGGCACTAAGCATACAGTGTGAAAACTGAGTTTCCTTGAGAGCTGCTTGGAAGCCTGATGGTGTGTGAAGTTAGTGAGCCAAATGGAGTTGTTCTCCCACAAGAACCACTCGGCTGATCCTTCTTCAATATGCCCTTCACCAACATGCAGTGTTTCCTTGATTGAATTAGCTCTCACACCAATAGTTGCGTCTAGTGCCTTTGCATCGAGGGCTATCTGAAAACGGCTGTGGCTCTGAAGTTGCCTGTGAATGTGGAGTTGGTGGCATGTGAAACCCGCATGTGGAGCATTCGTTTGTGTGGGATGCTCTACCAGGTTCATTCCTAGATAATGCACTCAAAGGGCACTAAGCATAGAGTGTGAAAACTGAGTTTCCTTGAGAGCTGCTTGGAAGCCTGATGGTGTGTGAAGTTAGTGAGCCAAATGGAGTTGTTCTCCCACAAGAACCACTCGGCTGATCCTTCTTCAATATGCCCTTCACCAAGATGCAGTGTTTCCTTGATTGAATTAGCTCTCACACCAATATTTGCGTCTAGAGCCTTTACATTGAGGGCTATCTGAAAACGGCTGTGGCGCTGCAGTTGCCTGTGAATCTGGAGTTGGTGGCATGTGAAACCCGCATGTGGAGCATTCGTTTGTGTGGGATGCTGACCAAGTTTCATTTCAGTCCTAGGCACACAAAGAGCACTAAGCATAGAGTGTGAAAACTGAGTTTCCTTGAGAGCTGCTTGGAAGCCTGATGGTGTGTGAAGTTAGTGAGCCAAATGGAGTTGTTCTCCCACAAGAACCACTCGGCTGATCCTTCTTCAATATGCCCTTCACCAACATGCAGTGTTTCCTTGATTGAATTAGCTCTCACACCAATATTTGCGTCTAGAGCCTTTGCATTGAGGGCTATCTGAAAGCGACTGTGGCGCTGAAGTTGCCTGTGAATGTGGAGTTGGTGGCATGTGAAACCCGCATGTGGAGCATTCGTTTGTGTGGGATGCTCTACCAGGTTCATTCCTAGATAATGCACTCAAAGGGCACTAAACATAGAGCGTGAAAACTGAGTTTCCTTGAGAGCTGCTTGGAAGCCTGATGGTGTGTGAAGTTAGTGAGCCAAATGGAGTTGTTCTCCCACAAGAACCACTCGGCTGATCCTTCTTCAATATGCCCTTCACCAACATGCAGTGTTTCCTTGATTGAATTAGCTCTCACACCAATATTTGCGTCTAGAGCCTTTGCATTGAGGGCTCACTGAAAACGGCTGTGGCGCTGAAGTTGCCTGTGAATGTGGAGTTGGTGGCATGTGAAACCCGCATGTGGAGCATTCGTTTGTGTGGGATGCTGACCAAGCTTCATTTCAGTCCTAGGCACTCATAGGGCAATAAGCATAGAGTGTGAAAACTGAGTTTCCTTGAGAGCTGCTTGGAAGCCTGATGGTGTGTGAAGTTAGTGAGCCAAATGGAGTTGTTCTCCCACAAGAACCACTCGGCTGATCCTTCTTCAATATGCCCTTCACCAACATGCAGTGTTTCCTTGATTGAATTAGCTCTCACACCAATATTTGCGTCTAGAGCCTTTACATTGAGGGCTATCTGAAAACGGCTGTGGCGCTGAAGTTGCCTGTGAATGTGGAGTTGGTGGCATGTGAAACCCGCATGTGGAGCATTCGTTTGTGTGGGATGCTGACCAAGCTTCACTTCAGTCCTAGGCACACAAAGAGCACTATGCATAGAGTGTGAAAACTGAGTTTCCTTGAGAGCTGCTTGGAAGCCTGATGGTGTGTGAAGTTAGTGAGCCAAATGGAGTTGTTCTCCCACAAGAACCACTCGGCTGATCCTTCTTCAATATGCCCTTCACCAACATGCAGTGTTTCCTTGATTGAATTAGCTCTCACACCAATATTTGCATCTAGAGCCTTTGCATTGAGGGCTATCTGAAAACGGCTGTGGCGCTGAAGTTGCCTGTGAATGTGGAGTTGGTGGCATGTGAAACCCGCATGTGGAGCATTCGTTTGTGTGGGATGCTCTACCAGGTTCATTCCTAGATAATGCACTCAAAGGGCACTAAGCATAGAGTGTGAAAACTGAGTTTCCTTGCGAGCTGCTTGGAAGCCTGATGGTGTGTGAAGTTAGTGAGCCAAATGGAGTTGTTCTCCCACAAGAACCACTCGGCTGATCCTTCTTCAATATGCCCTTCACCAACATGCATTGTTTCCTTGATTGAATTAGCTCTCACACCAATATTTGCGTCTAGAGCCTTTGCATTGAGGGCTATCTGAAAACGCTGTGGCGCTGAAGTTGCCTGTGAATGTGGAGTTGGTGGCATGTGAAACCCGCATGTGGAGCATTCGTTTGTGTGGGATGCTCACCAAGCTTCTTTTCAGTCCTAGGCACTCAAAGGGCACTAAGCATAGAGTGTGAAAACTGAGTTTCCTTGAGAGCTGCTTGGAAGCCTGATGGTGTGTGAAGTTAGTGAGCCAAATGGAGTTGTTCTCCCACAAGAACCACTCGGCTGATCCTTCTTCAATATGCCCTTCACCAACATGCAGTGTTTCCTTGATTGAATTAGCTCTCACATCAATATTTGCGTCTAGAGCCTTTGCATTGAGGGCTATCTGAAAACGGCTGTGGCTCTAAAGTTGCCTGTGAATGTGGAGTTGGTGGCATGTGAAACCCGCATGTGGAGCATTCGTTTGTGTGGGATGCTCTACCAGGTTCATTTCAGTCCTAGGCATACAAAGTGCACTAAGCATAGAGTGTGAAAAACTGAGTTTCCTTGTAGAAGTCTGGGCTGTTGGAAGCCTGATGGTGTGTGAAGTTAGTGAGCCAAATGGAGTTGTTCTCCCACAAGAACCACTCGGCTGATCCTTCTTCAATATGCCCTTCACCAACATGCAGTGTTTCCTTGATTGAATTAGCTCTCACACCAATATTTGCTTCTAGAGCCTTTGCATTGAGGGCTATCTGAAAATGGCTGTGGCGCTGAAGTTGCCTGTGAATGTGGAGTTGGTGGCATGTGAAACCCGCATGTGGAGCATTCGTTTGTGTGGGATGCTCTACCAGGTTCATTCCTAGATAATGCACTCAAAGGGTACTAAGCATAGAGTGTGAAAACTGAGTTTCCTTGAGAGCTGCTTGGAAGCCTGATGGTGTGTGAAGTTAGTGAGCCAAATGGAGTTGTTCTCCACAAGAACCACTCGGCTGATCCTTCTTCAATATGCCCTTCACCAACATGCAGTGTTTCCTTGATTGAATTAGCTCTCACACCAATATTTGCGTCTAGAGCCTTTGCATTGAGGGCTATCAGAAAACGGCTGTGGCGCTGAAGTTGCCTGTGAATGTGGAGTTGGTGGAATGTGAAACCCGCATGTGGAGCATTCGTTTGTGTGGGATGCTCTACCAGGTTCATTCCTAGATAATGCACTCAAAGGGCACTAAGCATAGAGTGTGAAAACTGAGTTTCCTTGAGAGCTGCTTGGAAGCCTGATGGTGTGTGAAGTTAGTGAGCCAAATGGAGTTGTTCTCCCACAAGAACCACTCGGCTGATCCTTCTTCAATATGCCCTTCACCAACATGCAGTGTTTCCTTGATTGAATTAGCTCTCACACCAATAGTTGCGTCTAGAGCCTTTGCATTGAGGGCTATCTGAAAACGGCTGTGGCGCTGAAGTTGCCTGTGAATGTGGAGTTGGTGGCATGTGAAACCCGCATGTGGAGCATTGGTTTGTGTGGGATGCTCTACCAGGTTCATTCCTAGATAATGCACTCAAAGGGCACTAAGCATAGAGTGTGAAAACTGAGTTTCCTTGAGAGCTGCTTGGAAGCCTGATGGTGTGTGAAGTTAGTGAGCCAAATGGAGTTGTTCTCCCACAAGAACCACTCGGCTGATCCTTCTTCAATATGCCCTTCACCAACATGCAGTGTTTCCTTGATTGAATTAGCTCTCACACCAATATTTGCGTCTAGAGCCTTTGCATTGAGGGCTATCTGAAAACGGCTGTGGCGCTGAAGTTGCCTGTGAATGTGGAGTTGGTGGCATGTGAAACCCGCATGTGGAGCACTCGTTTGTGTGGGATGCTCTACCAGGTTCATTCCTAGATAATGCACTCAAAGGGCACTAAGCATAGAGTGTGAAAACTGAGTTTCCTTGAGAGCTGCTTGGAAGCCTGATGGTGTGTGAAGTTAGTGAGCCAAATGGAGTTGTTCTCCCACAAGAACCACTCGGCTGATCCTTCTTCAATATGCCCTTCACCAACATGCAGTGTTTCCTTGATTGAATTAGCTCTCACACCAATATTTGCGTCTAGAGCCTTTGCTTTGAGGGCTATCAGAAAACGGCTGTGGCGCTGAAGTTGCCTGTGAATGTGGAGTTGGTGGCATGTGAAACCCGCATGTGGAGCATTCATTTGTGTGGGATGCTCTACCAGGTTCATTCCTAGATAATGCACTCAAAGGGCACTAAGCCTAGAGTGTGAAAACTGAGTTTCCTTGAGAGCTGCTTGGAAGCCTGATGGTGTGTGAAGTTAGTGAGCCAAATGGAGTTGTTCTCCCACAAGAACCACTCGGCTGATCCTTCTTCAATATGCCCTTCACCAACATGCAGTGTTTCCTTGATTGAATTAGCTCTCACACCAATATTTGCGTCTAGAGCCTTTGCATTGAGGGCTATCTGAAAATGGCTGTGGCTCTGAAGTTGCCTGTGAATGTGGAGTTGGTGGCATGTGAAACCCGCATGTGGAGCACTCGTTTGTGTGGGATGCTCTACCAGGTTCATTCCTAGATAATGCACTCAAAGGGCACTAAGCATAGAGTGTGAAAACTGAGTTTCCTTGAGAGCTGCTTGGAAGCCTGATGGTGTGTGAAGTTAGTGAGCCAAATGGAGTTGTTCTCCCACAAGAACCACTCGGCTGATCCTTCTTCAATATGCCCTTCACCAACATGCAGTGTTTCCTTGATTGAATTAGCTCTCACACCAATATTTGCGTCTAGAGCCTTTGCTTTGAGGGCTATCAGAAAACGGCTGTGGCGCTGAAGTTGCCTGTGAATGTGGAGTTGGTGGCATGTGAAACCCGCATGTGGAGCATTCGTTTGTGTGGGATGCTCTACCAGGTTCATTTCCTAGATAATGCACTCAAAGGGCACTAAGCATAGAGTGTGAAAACTGAGTTTCCTTGAGAGCTGCTTGGAAGCCTGATGGTGTGTGAAGTTAGTGAGCCAAATGGAGTTGTTCTCCCACAAGAACCACTCGGCTGATCCTTCTTCAATATGCCCTTCACCAACATGCAGTGTTTCCTTGATTGAATTAGCTCTCACACCAATATTTGCGTCTAGAGCCTTTGCATTGAGGGCTATCTGAAAACGGCTGTGGCTCTGAAGTTGCCTGTGAATGTGGAGTTGGTGGCATGTGAAACCCGCATGTGGAGCATTCGTTTGTGTGGGATGCTCTACCAGGTTTTTTTCAGTCCTAGGCATACAAAGGGCACTAAGCATAGAGTGTGAAAACTGAGTTTCCTTGAGAGCTGCTTGGAAGCCTGATGGTGTGTGAAGTTAGTGAGCCAAATGGAGTTGTTCTCCCACAAGAACCACTCGGCTGTTCCTTCTTCAATATGCCCTTCACCAACATGCAGTGTTTCCTTGATTGAATTACCTCTCACACCAATATTTGCGTCTAGAGCCTTTGCATTGAGGGCTATCTGAAAACGGCTGTGGCGCTGAAGTTGCCTGTGGATGTGGAGTTGGTGGCATGTGAAACCCGCATGTGGAGCATTCATTTGTGTGGGATGCTCTACCAGGTTCATTCCTAGATAATGCACTCAAAGGGCACTAAGCATAGAGTGTGAAAACTGAGTTTCCTTGAGAGCTGCTTGGAAGCCTGATGGTGTGTGAAGTTAGTGAGCCAAATGGAGTTGTTCTCCCACAAGAACCACTCGGCTGATCCTTCTTCAATATGCCCTTCACCAACATGCAGTGTTTCCTTGATTGAATTAGCTCTCACACCAATATTTGCGTCTAGAGCCTTTGCTTTGAGGGCTATCAGAAAACGGCTGTGGCGCTGAAGTTGCCTGTGAATGTGGAGTTGGTGGCATGTGAAACCCGCATGTGGAGCATTCATTTGTGTGGGGATGCTCTACCAGGTTCATTCCTAGATAATGCACTCAAAGGGCACTAAGCATAGAGTGTGAAAACTGAGTTTCCTTGAGAGCTGCTTGGAAGCCTGATGGTGTGTGAAGTTAGTGAGCCAAATGGAGTTGTTCTCCCACAAGAACCAATCGGCTGATCCTTCTTCAATATGCCCTTCACCAACATGCAGTGTTTCCTTGATTGAATTAGCTCTCACACCAATATTTGCGTCTAGAGCCTTTGCATTGAGGGCTATCTGAAAACGGCTGTGGCTCTGAAGTTGCCTGTGAATGTGGAGTTGGTGGCATGTGAAACCCGCATGTGGAGCATTCGTTTGTGTGGGATGCTCTACCAGGTTCATTTCAGTCCTAGGCATACAAAGGGCACTAAGCATAGAGTGTGAAAACTGAGTTTCCTTGCGAGCTGCTTGGAAGCCTGATGGTGTGTGAAGTTAGTGAGCCAAATGGAGTTGTTCTCCCACAAGAACCACTCGGCTGTTCCTTCTTCAATATGCCCTTCACCAACATGCAGTGTTTCCTTGATTGAATTAGCTCTCACACCAATATTTGCGTCTAGAGCCTTTGCATTGAGGGCTATCTGAAAACGGCTGTGGCGCTGAAGTTGCCTGTGAATGTGGAGTTGGTGGCATGTGAAACCCGCATGTGGAGCATTCGTTTGTGTGGGATGCTCTACCAGGTTCATTCCTAGATAATGCACTCAAAGGGCACTAAGCATAGAGTGTGAAAACTGAGTTTCCTTGAGAGCTGCTTGGAAGCCTGATGGTGTGTGAAGTTAGTGAGCCAAATGGAGTTGTTCTCCCACAAGAACCACTCGGCTGATCCTTCTTCAATATGCCCTTCACCAACATGCAGTGTTTCCTTGATTGAATTAGCTCTCACACCAATATTTGCGTCTAGAGCCTTTGCTTTGAGGGCTATCAGAAAACGGCTGTGGCGCTGAAGTTGCCTGTGAATGTGGAGTTGGTGGCATGTGAAACCCGCATGTGGAGCATTCGTTTGTGTGGGATGCTCTACCAGGTTCATTTCAGTCCTAGGCATACAAAGGGCACTAAGCATAGAGTGTGAAAACTGAGTTTCCTTGCGAGCTGCTTGGAAGCCTGATGGTGTGTGAAGTTAGTGAGCCAAATGGAGTTGTTCTCCCACAAGAACCACTCGGCTGATCCTTCTTCAATATGCCCTTCACCAACATGCATTGTTTCCTTGATTGAATTAGCTCTCACACCAATATTTGCGTCTAGAGCCTTTGCATTGAGGGCTATCTGAAAACGGCTGTGGCGCTGAAGTTGCCTGTGAATGTGGAGTTGGTGGCATGTGAAACCCGCATGTGGAGCATTCGTTTGTGTGGGATGCTCTACCAGGTTCATTCCTAGATAATGCACTCAAAGGGCACTAAGCATAGAGTGTGAAAACTGAGTTTCCTTGAGAGCTGCTTGGAAGCCTGATGGTGTGTGAAGTTAGTGAGCCAAATGGAGTTGTTCTCCCACAAGAACCACTCGGCTGATCCTTCTTCAATATGCCCTTCACCAACATGCAGTGTTTCCTTGATTGAATTAGCTCTCACACCAATATTTGCGTCTAGAGCCTTTGCTTTGAGGGCTATCAGAAAACGGCTGTGGCGCTGAAGTTGCCTGTGAATGTGGAGTTGGTGGCATGTGAAACCCGCATGTGGAGCATTCGTTTGTGTGGGATGCTCTACCAGGTTCATTCCTAGATAATGCACTCAAAGGGCACTAAGCATAGAGTGTGAAAACTGAGTTTCCTTGAGAGCTGCTTGGAAGCCTGATGGGTGTGTGAAGTTAGTGAGCCAAATGGAGTTGTTTTCCCACAAGAACCACTCGGCTGATCCTTCTTCAATATGCCCTTCACCAACATGCAGTGTTTCCTTGATTGAATTAGCTCTCACACCAATATTTGCGTCTAGAGCCTTTGCATTGAGGGCTATCTGAAAACGGCTGTGGCTCTGAAGTTGCCTGTGAATGTGGAGTTGGTGGCATGTGAAACCCGCATGTGGAGCATTCGTTTGTGTGGGATGCTCTACCAGGTTCATTTCAGTCCTAGGCATACAAAGGGCACTAAGCATAGAGTGTGAAAACTGAGTTTCCTTGCGAGTTGCTTGGAAGCCTGATGGTGTGTGAAGTTAGTGAGCCAAATGGAGTTGTTCTCCCACAAGAACCACTCGGCTGATCCTTCTTCAATATGCCCTTCACCAACATGCAGTGTTTCCTTGATTGAATTAGCTCTCACACCAATATTTGCGTCTAGAGCCTTTGCATTGAGGGCTATCTGAAAACGGCTGTGGCGCTGAAGTTGCCTGTGAATGTGGAGTTGGTGGCATGTGAAACCCGCATGTGGAGCATTCGTTTGTGTGGGATGCTCTACCAGGTTCATTCCTAGATAATGCACTCAAAGGGCACTAAGCATAGAGTGTGAAAACTGAGTTTCCTTGAGAGCTGCTTGGAAGCCTGATGGTGTGTGAAGTTAGTGAGCCAAATGGAGTTGTTCTCCCACAAGAACCACTCGGCTGATCCTTCTTCAATATGCCCTTCACCAACATGCAGTGTTTCCTTGATTGAATTAGCTCTCACACCAATATTTGCGTCTAGAGCCTTTGCTTTGAGGGCTATCAGAAAACGGCTGTGGCGCTGAAGTTGCCTGTGAATGTGGGAGTTGGTGGCATGTGAAACCCGCATGTGGAGCATTCATTTGTGTGGGATGCTCTACCAGGTTCATTCCTAGATAATGCACTCAAAGGGCACTAAACATAGAGTGTGAAAATTGAGTTTCCTTGAGAGCTGCTTGGAAGCCTGATGGTGTGTGAAGTTAGTGAGCCAAATGGAGTTGTTCTCCCACAAGAACCACTCGGCTGATCCTTCTTCAATATGCCCTTCACAACATGCAGTGTTTCCTTGATTGAATTAGCTCTCACACCAATATTTGCGTCTAGAGCCTTTGCATTGAGGGCTATCTGAAAACGGCTGTGGCTCTGAAGTTGCCTGTGAATGTGGAGTTGGTGGCATGTGAAACCCGCATGTGGAGCATTCGTTTGTGTGGGATGCTCTACCAGGTTCATTTCAGTCCTAGGCATACAAAGGGCACTAAGCATAGAGTGTGAAAACTGAGTTTCCTTGAGAGCTGCTTGGAAGCCTGATGGTGTGTGAAGTTAGTGAGCCAAATGGAGTTGTTCTCCCACAAGAACCACTCGGCTGTTCCTTCTTCAATATGCCCTTCACCAACATGCAGTGTTTCCTTGATTGAATTAGCTCTCACACCAATATTTGCGTCTAGAGCCTTTGCATTGAGGGCTATCTGAAAACGGCTGTGGCGCTGAAGTTGCCTGTGAATGTGGAGTTGGTGGCATGTGAAACCCGCATGTGGAGCATTCGTTTGTGTGGGATGCTCTACCAGGTTCATTCCTAGATAATGCACTCAAAGGGCACTAAGCATAGAGTGTGAAAACTGAGTTTCCTTGAGAGCTGCTTGGAAGCCTGATGGTGTGTGAAGTTAGTGAGCCAAATGGAGTTGTTCTCCCACAAGAACCACTCGGCTGATCCTTCTTCAATATGCCCTTCACCAACATGCAGTGTTTCCTTGATTGAATTAGCTCTCACACCAATATTTGCGTCTAGAGCCTTTGCATTGAGGGCTATCTGAAAACGGCTGTGGCGCTGAAGTTGCCTGTGAATGTGGAGTTGGTGGCATGTGAAACCCGCATGTGGAGCACTCGTTTGTGTGGGATGCTCTACCAGGTTCATTCCTAGATAATGCACTCAAAGGGCACTAAGCATAGAGTGTGAAAACTGAGTTTCCTTGAGAGCTGCTTGGAAGCCTGATGGTGTGTGAAGTTAGTGAGCCAAATGGAGTTGTTCTCCCACAAGAACCACTCGGCTGATCCTTCTTCAATATGCCCTTCACCAACATGCAGTGTTTCCTTGATTGAATTAGCTCTCACACCAATATTTGCGTCTAGAGCCTTTGCTTTGAGGGCTATCAGAAAACGGCTGTGGCGCTGAAGTTGCCTGTGAATGTGGAGTTGGTGGCATGTGAAACCCGCATGTGGAGCATTCGTTTGTGTGGGATGCTCTACCAGGTTCATTCCTAGATAATGCACTCAAAGGGCACTAAGCATAGAGTGTGAAAACTGAGTTTCCTTGAGAGCTGCTTGGAAGCCTGATGGTGTGTGAAGTTAGTGAGCCAAATGGAGTTGTTCTCCCACAAGAACCACTCGGCTGATCCTTCTTCAATATGCCCTTCACCAACATGCAGTGTTTCCTTGATTGAATTAGCTCTCACACCAATATTTGCGTCTAGAGCCTTTGCTTTGAGGGCTATCAGAAAACGGCTGTGGCGCTGAAGTTGCCTGTGAATGTGGAGTTGGTGGCATGTGAAACCCGCATGTGGAGCATTCGTTTGTGTGGGATGCTCTACCAGGTTCATTCCTAGATAATGCACTCAAAGGGCACTAAGCATAGAGTGTGAAAACTGAGTTTCCTTGAGAGCTGCTTGGAAGCCTGATGGTGTGTGAAGTTAGTGAGCCAAATGAGTTGTTCTCCCACAAGAACCACTCGGCTGATCCTTCTTCAATATGCCCTTCACCAACATGCAGTGTTTCCTTGATTGAATTAGCTCTCACACCAATATTTGCGTCTAGAGCCTTTGCATTGAGGGCTATCTGAAAACGGCTGTGGCTCTGAAGTTGCCTGTGAATGTGGAGTTGGTGGCATGTGAAACCCGCATGTGGAGCATTCGTTTGTGTGGGATGCTCTACCAGGTTCATTTCAGTCCTAGGCATACAAAGGGCACTAAGCATAGAGTGTGAAAACTGAGTTTCCTTGCGAGTTGCTTGGAAGCCTGATGGTGTGTGAAGTTAGTGAGCCAAATGGAGTTGTTCTCCCACAAGAACCACTCGGCTGATCCTTCTTCAATATGCCCTTCACCAACATGCAGTGTTTCCTTGATTGAATTAGCTCTCACACCAATATTTGCGTCTAGAGCCTTTGCATTGAGGGCTATCTGAAAACGGCTGTGGCGCTGAAGTTGCCTGTGAATGTGGAGTTGGTGGCATGTGAAACCCGCATGTGGAGCATTCATTTGTGTGGGATGCTCTACCAGGTTCATTCCTAGATAATGCACTCAAAGGGCACTAAGCATAGAGTGTGAAAACTGAGTTTCCTTGAGAGCTGCTTGGAAGCCTGATGGTGTGTGAAGTTAGTGAGCCAAATGGAGTTGTTCTCCCACAAGAACCACTCGGCTGATCCTTCTTCAATATGCCCTTCACCAACATGCAGTGTTTCCTTGATTGAATTAGCTCTCACACCAATATTTGCGTCTAGAGCCTTTGCTTTGAGGGCTATCAGAAAACGGCTGTGGCGCTGAAGTTGCCTGTGAATGTGGAGTTGGTGGCATGTGAAACCCGCATGTGGAGCATTCATTTGTGTGGGATGCTCTACCAGGTTCATTCCTAGATAATGCACTCAAAGGGCACTAAACATAGAGTGTGAAAACTGAGTTTCCTTGAGAGCTGCTTGGAAGCCTGATGGTGTGTGAAGTTAGTGAGCCAAATGGAGTTGTTCTCCCACAAGAACCACTCGGCTGATCCTTCTTCAATATGCCCTTCACCAACATGCAGTGTTTCCTTGATTGAATTAGCTCTCACACCAATATTTGCGTCTAGAGCCTTTGCATTGAGGGCTATCTGAAAACGGCTGTGGCGCTGAAGTTGCCTGTGAATGTGGAGTTGGTGGCATGTGAAACCCGCATGTGGAGCATTCGTTTGTGTGGGATGCTCTACCAGGTTCATTTCAGTCCTAGGCATACAAAGGGCACTAAGCAAAATAGAGTGTGAAAACTGAGTTTCCTTGCGAGCTGCTTGGAAGCCTGATGGTGTGTGAAGTTAGTGAGCCAAATGGAGTTGTTCTCCCACAAGAACCACTCGGCTGTTCCTTCTTCAATATGCCCTTCACCAACATGCAGTGTTTCCTTGATTGAATTAGCTCTCACACCAATATTTGCGTCTAGAGCCTTTGCATTGAGGGCTATCTGAAAACGGCTGTGGCGCTGAAGTTGCCTGTGAATGTGGAGTTGGTGGCATGTGAAACCCGCATGTGGAGCATTCGTTTGTGTGGGATGCTCTACCAGGTTCATTCCTAGATAATGCACTCAAAAGGGCACTAAGCATAGAGTGTGAAAACTGAGTTTCCTTGAGAGCTGCTTGGAAGCCTGATGGTGTGTGAAGTTAGTGAGCCAAATGGAGTTGTTTTCCCACAAGAACCACTCGGCTGATCCTTCTTCAATATGCCCTTCACCAACATGCAGTGTTTCCTTGATTGAATTAGCTCTCACACCAATATTTGCGTCTAGAGCCTTTGCATTGAGGGCTATCTGAAAACGGCTGTGGCGCTGAAGTTGCCTGTGAATGTGGAGTTGGTGGCATGTGAAACCCGCATGTGGAGCACTCGTTTGTGTGGGATGCTCTACCAGGTTCATTCCTAGATAATGCACTCAAAGGGCACTAAGCATAGAGTGTGAAACCTGAGTTTCCTTGAGAGCTGCTTGGAAGCCTGATGGTGTGTGAAGTTAGTGAGCCAAATGGAGTTGTTCTCCCACAAGAACCACTCGGCTGATCCTTCTTCAATATGCCCTTCACCAACATGCAGTGTTTCCTTGATTGAATTAGCTCTCACACCAATATTTGCGTCTAGAGCCTTTGCATTGAGGGCTATCTGAAAACGGCTGTGGCGCTGAAGTTGCCTGTGAATGTGGAGTTGGTGGCATGTGAAACCCGCATGTGGAGCATTCATTTGTGTGGGATGCTCTACCAGGTTCATTTCAGTCCTAGCCATACTAAGGGCACTAAGCATAGAGTGTGAAAACTGAGTTTCCTTGAGAGCTGCTTGGAAGCCTGATCGTGTGTGAAGTTAGTGAGCCAAATGGAGTTGTTCTCCCACAAGAACCACTCGGCTGATCCTTCTTCAATATGCCCTTCACCAACATGCAGTGTTTCCTTGATTGAATTAGCTCTCACACCAATAGTTGCGTCTAGAGCCTTTGCATTGAGGGCTATCTGAAAAACGGCTGTGGCGCTGAAGTTGCCTGTGAATGTGGAGTTGGTGGCATGTGAAACCCGCATGTGGAGCATTCGTTTGTGTGGGATGCTCTACCAGGTTCATTCCTAGATAATGCACTCAAAGGGCACTAAGCATAGAGTGTGAAAACTGAGTTTCCTTGAGAGCTGCTTGGAAGCCTGATGGTGTGTGAAGTTAGTGAGCCAAATGAAGTTGTTCTCCCACAAGAACCACTCGGCTGATCCTTCTTCAATATGCCCTTCACCAACATGCAGTGTTTCCTTGATTGAATTAGCTCTCACACCAATATTTGCGTCTAGAGCCTTTGCTTTGAGGGCTATCTGAAAACGGCTGTGGCGCTGAAGTTGCCTGTGAATGTGGAGTTGGTGGCATGTGAAACCCGCATGTGGAGAATTCATTTGTGTGGGATGCTCTACCAGGTTCATTCCTAGATAATGCACTCAAACGGCACTAAACATAGAGTGTGAAAACTGAGTTTCCTTGAGAGCTGCTTGGAAGCCTGATGGTGTGTGAAGTTAGTGAGCCAAATGGAGTTGTTCTCCCACAAGAACCACTCGGCTGATCCTTCTTCAATATGCCCTTCACCAACATGCAGTGTTTCCTTGATTGAATTAGCTCTCACACCAATATTTGCGTCTAGAGCCTTTGCATTGAGGGCTATCTGAAAACGGCTGTGGCTCTGAAGTTGCCTGTGAATGTGGAGTTGGTGGCATGTGAAACCCGCATGTGGAGCATTCATTTGTGTGGGATGCTCTACCAGGTTCATTTCAGTCCTAGCCATACTAAGGGCACTAAGCATAGAGTGTGAAAACTGAGTTTCCTTGAGAGCTGCTTGGAAGCCTGATGGTGTGTGAAGTTAGTGAGCCAAATGGAGTTGTTCTCCCACAAGAACCACTCGGCTGATCCTTCTTCAATATGCCCTTCACCAACATGCAGTGTTTCCTTGATTGAATTAGCTCTCACACCAATATTTGCGTCTAGAGCCTTTGCATTGAGGGCTATCTGAAAATGGCTGTGGCGCTGAAGTTGCCTGAGAATGTGGAGTTGGTGGCATGTGAAACCCGCATGTGGAGCATTCGTTTGTGTGGGATGCTCTACCAGGTTCATTCCTAGATAATGCACACAAAGGGCACTAAGCATAGAGTGTGAAAGCTGAGTTTCCTTGAGAGCTGCTTGGAAGCCTGATGGTGTGTGAAGTTAGTGAGCCAAATGGAGTTGTTCTCCCACAAGAAACCACTCGGCTGATCCTTCTTCAATATGCCCTTCACCAACATGCAGTGTTTCCTTGATTGAATTAGCTCTCACACCAATATTTGCGTCTAGAGCCTTTGCATTGAGGGCTATCTGAAAACGGCTGTGGCGCTGAAGTTGCCTGTGAATGTGGAGTTGGTGGCATGTGAAACCCGCATGTGGAGCATTCGTTTGGGTGGGATGCTGACCAAGCTTCACTTCAGTCCTAGGCACACAAAGAGCACTAAGCATAGAGTGTGAAAACTGAGTTTCCTTGAGAGCTGCTTGGAAGCCTGATGGTGTGTGAAGTTAGTGAGCCAAATGGAGTTGTTCTCCCACAAGAACCACTCGGCTGATCCTTCTTCAATATGCCCTTCACCAACATGCAGTGTTTCCTTGATTGAATTAGCTCTCACACCAATATTTGCGTCTAGAGCCTTTGCTTTGAGGGCTATCAGAAAACGGCTGTGGCGCTGAAGTTGCCTGTGAATGTGGAGTTGGTGGCATGTGAAACCCGCATGTGGAGCATTCATTTGTGTGGGATGCTCTACCAGGTTCATTCCTAGATAATGCACTCAAAGGGCACTAAACATAGAGTGTGAAAACTGAGTTTCCTTGAGAGCTGCTTGGAAGCCTGATGGTGTGTGAAGTTAGTGAGCCAAATGGAGTTGTTCTCCCACAAGAACCACTCGGCTGATCCTTCTTCAATATGCCCTTCACCAACATGCAGTGTTTCCTTGATTGAATTAGCTCTCACACCAATATTTGCGTCTAGAGCCTTTGCATTGAGGGCTATCTGAAAACGGCTGTGGCGCTGAAGTTGCCTGTGAATGTGGAGTTGGTGGCATGTGAAACCCGCATGTGGAGCATTCGTTTGTGTGGGATGCTCTACCAGGTTCATTTCAGTCCTAGGCATACAAAGGGCACTAAGCATAGAGTGTGAAAACTGAGTTTCCTTGCGAGCTGCTTGGAAGCCTGATGGTGTGTGAAGTTAGTGAGCCAAATGGAGTTGTTCTCCCACAAGAACCACTCGGCTGTTCCTTCTTCAATATGCCCTTCACCAACATGCAGTGTTTCCTTGATTGAATTAGCTCTCACACCAATATTTGCGTCTAGAGCCTTTGCATTGAGGGCTATCTGAAAACGGCTGTGGCGCTGAAGTTGCCTGTGAATGTGGAGTTGGTGGCATGTGAAACCCGCATGTGGAGCATTGGTTTGTGTGGGATGCTCTACCAGGTTCATTCCTAGATAATGCACTCAAAGGGCACTAAGCATAGAGTGTGAAAACTGAGTTTCCTTGAGAGCTGCTTGGAAGCCTGATGGTGTGTGAAGTTAGTGAGCCAAATGGAGTTGTTCTCCCACAAGAACCACTCGGCTGATCCTTCTTCAATATGCCCTTCACCAACATGCAGTGTTTCCTTGATTGAATTAGCTCTCACACCAATATTTGCGTCTAGAGCCTTTGCATTGAGGGCTATCTGAAAACGGCTGTGGCGCTGAAGTTGCCTGTGAATGTGGAGTTGGTGGCATGTGAAACCCGCATGTGGAGCACTCGTTTGTGTGGGATGCTCTACCAGGTTCATTCCTAGATAATGCACTCAAAGGGCACTAAGCATAGAGTGTGAAACCTGAGTTTCCTTGAGAGCTGCTTGGAAGCCTGATGGTGTGTGAAGTTAGTGAGCCAAATGGAGTTGTTCTCCCACAAGAACCACTCGGCTGATCCTTCTTCAATATGCCCTTCACCAACATGCAGTGTTTCCCTTGATTGAATTAGCTCTCACACCAATATTTGCGTCTAGAGCCTTTGCATTGAGGGCTATCTGAAAACGGCTGTGGCGCTGAAGTTGCCTGTGAATGTGGAGTTGGTGGCATGTGAAACCCGCATGTGGAGCATTCGTTTGGGTGGGATGCTGACCAAGCTTCACTTCAGTCCTAGGCACACAAAGAGCACTAAGCATAGAGTGTGAAAACTGAGTTTCCTTGAGAGCTGCTTGGAAGCCTGATCGTGTGTGAAGTTAGTGAGCCAAATGGAGTTGTTCTCCCACAAGAACCACTCGGCTGATCCTTCTTCAATATGCCCTTCACCAACATGCAGTGTTTCCTTGATTGAATTAGCTCTCACACCAATAGTTGCGTCTAGAGCCTTTGCATTGAGGGCTATCTGAAAACGGCTGTGGCGCTGAAGTTGCCTGTGAATGTGGAGTTGGTGGCATGTGAAACCCGCATGTGGAGCATTCGTTTGTGTGGGATGCTCTACCAGGTTCATTCCTAGATAATGCACTCAAAGGGCACTAAGCATAGAGTGTGAAAACTGAGTTTCCTTGAGAGCTGCTTGGAAGCCTGATGGTGTGTGAAGTTAGTGAGCCAAATGGAGTTGTTCTCCCACAAGAACCACTCGGCTGATCCTTCTTCAATATGCCCTTCACCAACATGCAGTGTTTCCTTGATTGAATTAGCTCTCACACCAATATTTGCGTCTAGAGCCTTTGCTTTGAGGGCTATCTGAAAACGGCTGTGGCGCTGAAGTTGCCTGTGAATGTGGAGTTGGTGGCATGTGAAACCCGCATGTGGAGCATTCGTTTGTGTGGGATGCTCTACCAGGTTCATTCCTAGATAATGCACACAAAGGGCACTAAGCATAGAGTGTGAAAGCTGAGTTTCCTTGAGAGCTGCTTGGAAGCCTGATGGTGTGTGAAGTTAGTGAGCCAAATGGAGTTGTTCTCCCACAAGAACCACTCGGCTGATCCTTCTTCAATATGCCCTTCACCAACATGCAGTGTTTCCTTGATTGAATTAGCTCTCACACCAATATTTGCGTCTAGAGCCTTTGCATTGAGGGCTATCTGAAAACGGCTGTGGCGCTGAAGTTGCCTGTGAATGTGGAGTTGGTGGCATGTGAAACCCGCATGTGGAGCATTCGTTTGGGTGGGATGCTGACCAAGCTTCACTTCAGTCCTAGGCACACAAAGAGCACTAAGCATAGAGTGTGAAAACTGAGTTTCCTTGAGAGCTGCTTGGAAGCCTGATGGTGTGTGAAGTTAGTGAGCCAAATGGAGTTGTTCTCCCACAAGAACCACTCGGCTGATCCTTCTTCAATATGCCCTTCACCAACATGCAGTGTTTCCTTGATTGAATTAGCTCTCACACCAATATTTGCGTCTAGAGCCTTTGCTTTGAGGGCTATCAGAAAACGGCTGTGGCGCTGAAGTTGCCTGTGAATGTGGAGTTGGTGGCATGTGAAACCCGCATGTGGAGCATTCATTTGTGTGGGATGCTCTACCAGGTTCATTCCTAGATAATGCACTCAAAGGGCACTAAACATAGAGTGTGAAAACTGAGTTTCCTTGAGAGCTGCTTGGAAGCCTGATGGTGTGTGAAGTTAGTGAGCCAAATGGAGTTGTTCTCCCACAAGAACCACTCGGCTGATCCTTCTTCAATATGCCCTTCACCAACATGCAGTGTTTCCTTGATTGAATTAGCTCTCACACCAATATTTGCGTCTAGAGCCTTTGCATTGAGGGCTATCTGAAAACGGCTGTGGCGCTGAAGTTGCCTGTGAATGTGGAGTTGGTGGCATGTGAAACCCGCATGTGGAGCATTCGTTTGTGTGGGATGCTCTACCAGGTTCATTTCAGTCCTAGGCATACAAAGGGCACTAAGCATAGAGTGTGAAAACTGAGTTTCCTTGCGAGCTGCTTGGAAGCCTGATGGTGTGTGAAGTTAGTGAGCCAAATGGAGTTGTTCTCCCACAAGAACCAACTCGGCTGTTCCTTCTTCAATATGCCCTTCACCAACATGCAGTGTTTCCTTGATTGAATTAGCTCTCACACCAATATTTGCGTCTAGAGCCTTTGCATTGAGGGCTATCTGAAAACGGCTGTGGCGCTGAAGTTGCCTGTGAATGTGGAGTTGGTGGCATGTGAAACCCGCATGTGGAGCATTGGTTTGTGTGGGATGCTCTACCAGGTTCATTCCTAGATAATGCACTCAAAGGGCACTAAGCATAGAGTGTGAAAACTGAGTTTCCTTGAGAGCTGCTTGGAAGCCTGATGGTGTGTGAAGTTAGTGAGCCAAATGGAGTTGTTCTCCCACAAGAACGACTCGGCTGATCCTTCTTCAATATGCCCTTCACCAACATGCAGTGTTTCCTTGATTGAATTAGCTCTCACACCAATATTTGCGTCTAGAGCCTTTGCATTGAGGGCTATCTGAAAACGGCTGTGGCGCTGAAGTTGCCTGTGAATGTGGAGTTGGTGGCATGTGAAACCCGCATGTGGAGCACTCGTTTGTGTGGGATGCTCTACCAGGTTCATTCCTAGATAATGCACTCAAAGGGCACTAAGCATAGAGTGTGAAACCTGAGTTTCCTTGAGAGCTGCTTGGAAGCCTGATGGTGTGTGAAGTTAGTGAGCCAAATGGAGTTGTTCTCCCACAAGAACCACTCGGCTGATCCTTCTTCAATATGCCCTTCACCAACATGCAGTGTTTCCTTGATTGAATTAGCTCTCACACCAATATTTGCGTCTAGAGCCTTTGCATTGAGGGCTATCTGAAAACGGCTGTGGCGCTGAAGTTGCCTGTGAATGTGGAGTTGGTGGCATGTGAAACCCGCATGTGGAGCATTCGTTTGGGTGGGATGCTGACCAAGCTTCACTTCAGTCCTAGGCACACAAAGAGCACTAAGCATAGAGTGTGAAAACTGAGTTTCCTTGAGAGCTGCTTGGAAGCCTGATCGTGTGTGAAGTTAGTGAGCCAAATGGAGTTGTTCTCCCACAAGAACCACTCGGCTGATCCTTCTTCAATATGCCCTTCACCAACATGCAGTGTTTCCTTGATTGAATTAGCTCTCACACCAATAGTTGCGTCTAGAGCCTTTGCATTGAGGGCTATCTGAAAACGGCTGTGGCGCTGAAGTTGCCTGTGAATGTGGAGTTGGTGGCATGTGAAACCCGCATGTGGAGCATTGGTTTGTGTGGGATGCTCTACCAGGTTCATTCCTAGATAATGCACTCAAAGGGCACTAAGCATAGAGTGTGAAAACTGAGTTTCCTTGAGAGCTGCTTGGAAGCCTGATGGTGTGTGAAGTTAGTGAGCCAAATGGAGTTGTTCTCCCACAAGAACCACTCGGCTGATCCTTCTTCAATATGCCCTTCACCAACATGCAGTGTTTCCTTGATTGAATTAGCTCTCACACCAATATTTGCGTCTAGAGCCTTTGCTTTGAGGGCTATCTGAAAACGGCTGTGGCGCTGAAGTTGCCTGTGAATGTGGAGTTGGTGGCATGTGAAACCCGCATGTGGAGAATTCATTTGTGTGGGATGCTCTACCAGGTTCATTCCTAGATAATGCACTCAAACGGCACTAAACATAGAGTGTGAAAACTGAGTTTCCTTGAGAGCTGCTTGGAAGCCTGATGGTGTGTGAAGTTAGTGAGCCAAATGGAGTTGTTCTCCCACAAGAACCACTCGGCTGATCCTTCTTCAATATGCCCTTCACCAACATGCAGTGTTTCCTTGATTGAATTAGCTCTCACACCAATATTTGCGTCTAGAGCCTTTGCATTGAGGGCTATCTGAAAACGGCTGTGGCTCTGAAGTTGCCTGTGAATGTGGAGTTGGTGGCATGTGAAACCCGCATGTGGAGCATTCATTTGTGTGGGATGCTCTACCAGGTTCATTTCAGTCCTAGCCATACTAAGGGCACTAAGCATAGAGTGTGAAAACTGAGTTTTCTTGAGAGCTGCTTGGAAGCCTGATGGTGTGTGAAGTTAGTGAGCCAAATGGAGTTGTTCTCCCACAAGAACCACTTGGCTGATCCTTCTTCAATATGCCCTTCACCAACATGCAGTGTTTCCTTGATTGAATTAGCTCTCACACCAATATTTGCGTCTAGAGCCTTTGCATTGAGGGCTATCTGAAAACGGCTGTGGCTCTGAAGTTGCCTGTGAGTGTGGAGTTGGTGGCATGTGAAACCCGCATGTGGAGCATTCGTTTGTGTGGGATGCTCTACCAGCTTCATTTCAGTCCTAGGTACTCAAAGGGCACTAAGCATAGAGTGTGAAAACTGAGTTTCCTTGAGAGCTGCTTGGAAGCCTGATGGTGTGTGAAGTTAGTGAGCCAAATGGAGTTGTTCTCCCACAAGAACCACTCGGCTGATCCTTCTTCAATATGCCCTTCACCAACATGCAGTGTTTCCTTGATTGAATTAGCTCTCACACCAATATTTGCGTCTAGAGCCTTTGCATTGAGGGCTATCTGAAAATGGCTGTGGCGCTGAAGTTGCCTGAGAATGTGGAGTTGGTGGCATGTGAAACCCGCATGTGGAGCATTCGTTTGTGTGGGATGCTCTACCAGGTTCATTCCTAGATAATGCACACAAAGGGCACTAAGCATAGAGTGTGAAAGCTGAGTTTCCTTGAGAGCTGCTTGGAAGCCTGATGGTGTGTGAAGTTAGTGAGCCAAATGGAGTTGTTCTCCCACAAGAACCACTCGGCTGATCCTTCTTCAATATGCCCTTCACCAACATGCAGTGTTTCCTTGATTGAATTAGCTCTCACACCAATATTTGCGTCTAGAGCCTTTGCATTGAGGGCTATCTGAAAACGGCTGTGGCGCTGAAGTTGCCTGTGAATGTGGAGTTGGTGGCATGTGAAACCCGCATGTGGAGCATTCGTTTGGGTGGGATGCTGACCAAGCTTCACTTCAGTCCTAGGCACACAAACGGCACTAAGCATAGAGTGTGAAAACTGAGTTTCCTTGAGAGCTGCTTGGAAGCCTGATGGTGTGTGAAGTTAGTGAGCCAAATGGAGTTGTTCTCCCACAAGAACCACTCGGCTGATCCTTCTTCAATATGCCCTTCACCAACATGCAGTGTTTTCCTTGATTGAATTAGCTCTCACACCAATATTTGGGTCTAGAGCCTTTGCATTGAGGGCTATCTGAAAACGGCTGTGGCGCTGAAGTTGCCTGTGAATGTGGAGTTGGTGGCATGTGAAACCCGCATGTGGAGCATTCGTTTGTGTGGGATGCTCTACCAGGTTCATTTCAGTCCTAGCCATACAAAGGGCACTAAGCATAGAGTGTGAAAACTGAGTTTCCTTGAGAGCTGCTTGGAAGCCTGATGGTGTGTGAAGTTAGTGAGGAAAATGGAGTTGTTCTCCCACATGAACCACTCGGCTGATCCGTCTTCAATATGCCCTTCACCAACATGCAGTGTTTCCTTGATTGAATTAGCTCTCACACCAATAGTTGCGTCTAGAGCCTTTGCATTGAGGGCTATCTGAAAACGGCTGTGGCGCTGAAGTTGCCTGTGAATGTGGAGTTGGTGGCATGTGAAACCCGCATGTGGAGCATTCGTTTGTGTGGGATGCTCTACCAGGTTCATTCCTAGATAATGCACTCAAAGGGCATTAAGCATAGAGTGTGAAAACTGAGTTTCCTTCAGAGCTGCTTGGAAGCCTGATGGTGTGTGAAGTTAGTGAGCCAAATGGAGTTGTTCTCCCACAAGAACCACTCGGCTGATCCTTCTTCAATATGCCCTTCACCAACATGCAGTGTTTCCTTGATTGAATTAGCTCTCACACCAATATTTGCGTCTAGAGCCTTTGCATTGAGGGCTATCTGAAAACGGCTGTGGCGCTGAAGTTGCCTGTGAATCTGGAGTTGGTGGCATGTGAAACCCGCATGTGGAGCATTCGTTTGTGTGGGATGCTCTACCAGGTTCATTCCTAGATAATGCACTCAAACGGCACTAAACATAGAGTGTGAAAACTGAGTTTCCTTGAGAGCTGCTTGGAAGCCTGATGGTGTGTGAAGTTAGTGAGCCAAATGGAGTTGTTCTCCCACAAGAACCACTCGGCTGATCCTTCTTCAATATGCCCTTCACCAACATGCAGTGTTTCCTTGATTGAATTAGCTCTCACACCAATATTTGCGTCTAGAGCCTTTGCATTGAGGGCTATCTGAAAACGGCAGTGGCGCTGAAGTTGCCTGTGAATGTGGAGTTGGTGGCATGTGAAACCCGCATGTGGAGCATTGGTTTGTGTGGGATGCTCTACCAGGTTCATTCCTAGATCATGCACTCAAAGGGCACTAAGCATAGAGTGTGAAAACTGAGTTTCCTTGAGAGCTGCTTGGAAGCCTGATGGTGTGTGAAGTTAGTGAGCCAAATGGAGTTGTTCTCCCACAAGAACCACTCGGCTGATCCTTCTTCAATATGCCCTTCACCAACATGCAGTGTTTCCTTGATTGAATTAGCTCTCACACCAATATTTGCGTCTAGAGCCTTTGCATTGAGGGCTATCTGAAAACGGCTGTGGCGCTGAAGTTGCCTGTGAATGTGGAGTTGGTGGCATGTGAAACCCGCATGTGGAGCATTCGTTTATGTGGGATGCTCACCAAGCTTCATTTCAGTCCTAGGCACTCAAAGGGCACTAAGCATAGAGTGTGAAAACTGAGTTTCCTTGAGAGCTGCTTGGAAGCCTGATGGTGTGTGAAGTTAGTCAGCCAAATGGAGTTGTTCTCCCACAAGAACCACTCGGCTGATCCCTCTTCAATATGCCCTTCACCAACATGCAGTGTTTCCTTGATTGAATTAGCTCTCACACCAATAGTTGCGTCTAGAGCCTTTGCATTGAGGGCTATCTGAAAACGGCTGTGGCGCTGAAGTTGCCTGTGAATGTGGAGTTGGTGGCATGTGAAACCCGCATGTGGAGCATTCGTTTGTGTGGGATGCTCTACCAGGTTCATTCCTAGATAATGCACTCAAAGGGCACTAAGCATAGAGTGTGAAAACTGAGTTTCCTTGAGAGCTGCTGGGAAGCCTGATGGTGTGTGAAGTTAGTGAGCCAAATGGAGTTGTTCTCCCACAAGAACCACTCGGCTGATCCTTCTTCAATATGCCTTCACCAACATGCAGTGTTTCCTTGATTGAATTAGCTCTCACACCAATAGTTGCGTCTAGAGCCTTTGCTTTGAGGGCTATCTGAAAACGGCTGTGGCGCTGAAGTTGCCTGTGAATGTGGAGTTGGTGGCATGTGAAACCCGCATGTGGAGCATTCGTTTGTGTGGGATGCTCTACCAGGTTCATTCCTAGATAATGCACTCAAAGGGCACTAAGCATAGAGTGTGAAAACTGAGTTTCCTTGAGAGCTGCTTGGAAGCCTGATGGTGTCTGAAGTTAGTGAGCCAAATGGAGTTGTTCTCCCACAAGAACCACT
>NW_026700854.1:0-28835 GCF_030435755.1 Ochotona princeps | reverse complement strand
TGGTTAAGGGCATATTGAAGAAGGATCGGCCGAGTGGTTCTTGTGTGAGAACAACTCCATTTGGCTCACTAACTTCACACACCATCAGGCTTCCAAGCAGCTCTCAAGGAAACTCAGTTTTCACACTCTATGCTTAGTGCCCTTTGAGTACCTAGGACTGAAATGAAGCTTGGTCAGCATCCCACACAAACGAATGCTCCACATGCGGGTTTCACATGCCACCAACTCCACATTCTCACGCAACTTCAGCGCCACAGCCGTTTTCAGATAGCCCTCAATGCAAAGGCTCTAGACACAAATATTGGTGTGAGAGCTAATTCAATCAGGAAACACTGCATGTTGGTGAAGGCATATTGAAGAAGGATCAGCCGAGTGGTTCTTGTGGGAGAACAACTCCATTTGGCTCACTAACTTCACACACCATCAGGCTTCCAAGCAGCTCTCAAGGAAACTCAGTTTTCACACTCTATGCTTAGTGCCCTTTGAGTGCATTATCTAGGAATGAACCTGGTAGAGCATCCCACACAAACGAATGCTCCACATGCAGGTTTCACATGCCACCAACTCCACATTCACAGGCAACTTCAGCGCCACAGCCGTTTTCAGATAGCCCTCAATGCAAAGGCTCTAGACGCAAATATTGGTGTGAGAGCTAATTCAATCAAGGAAACACTGCATGTTGGTGAAGGGCATATTGAAGAAGGATCAGCCGAGTGGTTCTTGTGGGAGAACAACTTCATTTGGCTCACTAACTTCACACACCATCAGGCTTCCAAGCAGCTCTCAAGGAAACTCAGTTTTCACACTCTATGCTTAGTGCCCTTTGAGTGCATTATCTAGGAATGAACCTGGTAGAGCATCCCACACAAACGAATGCTCCACATGCGGGTTTCACATGCCACCAACACCACATTCTCACGCAACTTCAGCGCCACAGCCGTTTTCAGATACCCCTCAATGAAAAGGCTCTAGACGCAAATATTGGTGTGAGAGCTAGTTCAATCAAGGAAACACTGCATGTTGGTGAAGGGCATATTGAAGAAGGATCAGCCGAGTGTTTCTTGTGGGAGAACAACTCCATTTGGCTCACTAACTTCACACACCATCAGGCTTCCAAGCAGCTCTCAAGGAAACTCAGTTTTCACACTCTATGCCTAGTGCCCTTGAGTACCTAGGACTGAAATGAAGCTTGGTGAGCATCCCACACAAACGAATGCTCCACATGCGGGTTTCACATGCCACCAACTCCACATTCTCACGCAAATTCAGCGCCACAGCCGTTTTCAGATAGCCCTCAATGCAAAGGCTCTAGATGCAAATATTTGTGTGAGAGTTAATTCAATCAAGGAAACACTGCATGTTGGTGAAGGGCATATTGAAGAAGGATCAGCCGAGTGGTTCTTGTGGGAGAACAACTCCATTTGGCTCACTAACTTCACACACCATCAGGCTTCCAAGCAGCTCTCAAGGAAACTCAGTTTTCACACTCTATGCTTAGTGCACTTTGAGTGCATTATCTAGGAATGAACCTGGTAGAGCATCCCACACAAACGAATGCTCCACATGCGGGTTTCACATGCCACCAACTCCACATTCTCACGCAACTTCAGCGCCACAGCCGTTTTCAAATAGCCCTCAATGCAAAGGCTCTAGACACAAATATTGGTGTGAGAGCTAATTCAATCAAGGAAACACAGCATGTTGGTGAAGGGCATATTGAAGAAGGATCGGCCGAGTGGTTCTTGTGGGAGAACAACTCCATTTGGCTCACTAACTTCACACACCATCAGGCTTCCAAGCAGCTCTCAAGGAAACTCAGTTTTCACACTCTATGCTTAGTGCCCTTTGAGTGCATTATCTAGGAATGAACCTGGTAGAGCATCCCACACAAACGAATGCTCCACATGCGGGTTTCACATGCCACCAACTCCACATTCTCACGCAACTTCAGCGCCACAGCCGTTTTCAGATAGCCCTCAATGCAAAGGCTCTAGACACAAATATTGGTGTGAGAGCTAATTCAATCAAGGAAACACTGCATGTTGGTGAAGGGCATATTGAAGAAGGATCAGCCGAGTGGTTCTTGTGGGAGAACAACTCCATTTGGCTCACTAACTTCACACACCATCAGGCTTCCAAGCGGCTCTCAAGGAAACTCAGTTTTCACACTCTATGCTTAGTGCCCTTTGAGTGCATTATCTAGGAATGAAGCTGGTAGAGCATCCCACACAAACGAATGCTCCACATGCGGGTTTCACATGCCACCAACTCCACATTCTCACGCAACTTCAGCGCCACAGCCGTTTTCAGATAGCCCTCAATGCAAAGGCTCTAGACACAAATATTGGTGTGAGAGCTAATTCAATCAAGGAAACACTGCATGTTGGTGAAGGGCATATTGAAGAAGGATCGGCCCGAGTGGTTCTTGTGGGAGAACAACTCCATTTGGCTCACTAACTTCACACACCATCAGGCTTCCAAGCAGCTCTCAAGGAAACTCAGTTTTCACACTCTAGGCTTAGTGCCCTTTGAGTGCATTATCTAGGAATGAACCTGGTAGAGCATCCCACACAAACGAATGCTCCACATGCGGGTTTCACATGCCACCAACTCCACATTCTCACGCAACTTCAGCGCCACAGCCGTTTTCAGATAGCCCTCAATGCAAAGGCTCTAGACGCAAATATTGGTGTGAGAGCTAATTCAATCAAGGAAACACTGCATGTTGGTGAAGGGCATATTGAAGAAGGATCGGCCGAGTGGTTCTTGTGGGAGAACAACTCCATTTGGCTCACTAACTTCACACACCATCAGGCTTCCAAGCAGCTCTCAAGGAAACTCAGTTTTCACACTCTATGCCTAGTGCCCTTTTTTACCTAGGACTGAAATGAAGCTTGGTGAGCATCCCACACAAACGAATGCTCCACATGCGGGTTTCACATGCCACCAACTCCACATTCTCACGTAAACTTCAGCGCCACAGCCGTTTTCAGATAGCCCTCAATGCAAAGGCTCTAGATGCAAATATTTGTGTGAGAGTTAATTCAATCAAGGAAATACTGCATGTTGGTGAAGGGCATATTGAAGAAGGATCAGCCGAGTGGTTTCTTGTGGGAGAACAAGTCTATTTTGGCTGACTAACTTCACACACCATCAGGCTTCCAAGCAGCTCTCAAGGAATCTCAGTTTTCACACTCTATGCTTAGTGCCCTTTGAGTGCATTATCTAGGAATGAACCTGGTAGAGCATCCCACACAAACGAATGCTCCACATGCGGGTTTCACATGCCACCAACTCCACATTCTCACGCAACTTCAGCGCTACAGCCGTTTTCAGATAGCCCTCAATGCAAAGGCTCTAGACGCAAATATTGGTGTGAGAGCTAATTCAATCAAGGAAACACTGCATGTTGGTGAAGGGCATATTGAAGAAGGATCAGCCGAGTGGTTCTTGTGGAGAACAACTCCATTTAGCTCACTAACTTCACACACCATCAGGCTTCCAAGCAGCTCTCAAGGAAACTCAGTTTTCACACTCTATGCTTAGTGCCCTTTGAGTGCATTATCTAGGAATGAACCTGGTAGAGCATCCACACAAACGAATTCTCCACATGCGGGTTTCACATGCCACCAACTCCACATTCACAGGCAACTTCAGCGCCACAGCCGTTTTCAGATAGCCCTCAATGCAAAGGCTCTAGACGCAAATATTGGTGTGAGAGCTAATTCAATCAAGGAAACACTGCATGTTGGTGAAGGGCATATTGAAGAAGGATCAGCCGAGTGGTTCTTGTGGGAGAACAACTCCATTTGGCTCAGTAACTTCACACACCATCAGGCTTCCAAGCAGCTCTCAAGGAAACTCAGTTTTCACACTCTATGCTTAGTGCCCTTTGAGTACCTAGGACTGAAATGAAGCTTGGTGAGCATCCCACACAAACGAATGCTCCACAGCGGGTTTCACATGCCACCAACACCACATTCACAGGCAACTTCAGCGCCACAGCCGTTTTCAGATAGCCTCAATGCAAGGTCTAGACGCAAATATTGGTGTGAGAGCTAATTCAATCAAGGAAACACTGCATGTTGGTGAAGGGCATATTGAAGAAGGATCAGCCGAGTGGTTCTTGTGGGAGAACAACTCCATTTGGCTCACTAACTTCACACACCATCAGGCTTCCAAGCAGCTCTCAAGGAAACTCAGTTTTCACACTCTATGCTTAGTGCCCTTTGAGTGCATTATCTAGGAATGAACCGGGTAGAGCATCCCACACAAACGAATGCTCCACATGCGGGTTTCACATGCCACCAACTCCACATTGACAGGCAACTTCAGCGCCACAGCCGTTTTCAGATAGCCCTCAATGCAAAGGATCTAGACACAAATATTGGTGTGAAGCTAATTCAATCAAGGAAACACTGCATGTTGGTGAAGGGCATATTGAAGAAGGATCAAATGAGTGGTTCTTGTGGGAGAACAACTCCATTTGGCTCACTAACTTCACACGCCATCAGGCTTCCAAGTAGCTCTCAAGGAAACTCAGTTTTCACACTCTATGCTTAGTGCCCTTTGAGTGCATTATCTAGGAATGAACCTGGTAGAGCATCCCACACAAACGAATGCTCCACATGCGGGTTTCACATGCCACCAACTCCACATTCACAGGCAACTTCAGCGCCACAGCCGTTTTCAGATAGCCCTCAATGCAAAGGCTCTAGACGCAAATATTGGTGTGAGAGCTAATTCAATCAAGGAAACACTGCATGTTGGTGAAGGGCATATTGAAGAAGGATCAGCCGAGTGGTTCTTGTGGGAGAACAACTCCATTTGGCTCACTAACTTCACACACCATCAGGCTTCCAAGCAGCTCTCAAGGAAACTCAGTTTTCACACTCTATGCTTAGTGCCCTTTGAGTACCTAGGACTGAAATGAAGCTTGGTGAGCATCCCACACAAACGAATGCTCCACATGCGGGTTTCACATGCCACCAACTCCACATTCATAGGCAACTTCAGCGCCACAGCCGTTTTCAGATAGCCCTCAATGCAAAGGCTCTAGACGCAAATATTTGTGTGAGAGCTAATTCAATCAAGAAAACACTGCATGTTGGTGAAGGGCATATTGAGGAAGCATCAGCCGAGTGGTTCTTGTGGGAGAACAACTCCATTTGGCTCACTAACTTCACACACCATCAGGCTTCCAAGCAGCTCTCAAGGAAACTCAGTTTTCACACTCTATGCTTAGTGCCCTTTGAGTGCATTATCTAGGAATGAACCTGGTAGAGCATCCCACACAAACGAATGCGCCACATGCGGGTTTCACATGCCACCAACTCCACATTCACAGGCAACTTAGGCGCTACAGCCGTTTTCAGATAGCCCTCAATGCAAAGGCTCTAGACGGAAATATTGGTGTGAGAGCTAATTCAATCAAGGAAACACTGCATGTTGGTGAAGGGCATATTGAAGAAGGATCAGCCGAGTGGTTCTTGTGGGAGAACAACTCCATTTGGCTCACTAACTTCACACACCATCAGGCTTCCAAGCAGCTCTCAAGGAAACTCAGTTTTCACACTCTATGCTTAGTGCCTTTTGAGTGCATTATCTAGGAATGAACCTGGTAGAGCATCCCACACAAACGAATGCTCCACATGCGGGTTTCACATGCCACCAACTCCACATTCTCACGCAACTTCAGCGCCACAGCCGTTTTCAGATAGCCCTCAATGCAAAGGCTCTAGACACAAATATTGGTGTGAGAGCTAATTCAATCAAGGAAACACTGCATGTTGGTGAAGGGCATATTGAAGAAGGATCAGCCGAGTGGTTCTTGTGGGAGAACAACTCCATTTGGCTCACTAACTTCACACACCATCAGGCTTCCAAGCAGCTCTCAAGGAAACTCAGTTTTCACACTCTATGCTTAGTGCCCTTTGAGTGCATTATCTAGGAATGAACCTGGTAGAGCATCCCACACAAACGAATGCTCCACATGCGGGTTTCACATGCCACCAACTCCACATTCTCACGCAACTTCAGCGCCACAGCCGTTTTCAGATAGCCCTCAATGCAAAGGCTATAGACGCAAATATTGGTGTGAGAGCTAATTCAATCAAGGAAACACTGCATGTTGGTGAAGGGCATATTGAAGAAGGATCAGCCGAGTGGTTCTTGTGGGAGAACAACTCCATTTGGCTCACTAACTTCACACACCATCAGGCTTCCAAGCAGCTCTCAAGGAAACGCAGTTTTCACACTCTATGCTTAGTGCCCTTTGAGTGCATTATCTAGGAATGAACCTGGTAGAGCATCCCACACAAACGAATGCGCCACATGCGGGTTTCACATGCCACCAACTCCACATTCACAGGCAACTTCAGCGCTACAGCCGTTTTCAGATAGCCCTCAATGCAAAGGCTCTAGACGCAAATATTGGTGTGAGAGCTAATTCAATCAAGGAAACACTGCATGTTGGTGAAGGGCATATTGAAGAAGGATCAGCCGAGTGGTTCTTGTGGGAGAACAACTCCATTTGGCTCACTAACTTCACACACCATCAGGCTTCCAAGCAGCTCTCAAGGAAACTCAGTTTTCACACTCTATGCTTAGTGCCTTTTGAGTGCATTATCTAGGAATGAACCTGGTAGAGCATCCCACACAAACGAATGCTCCACATGCGGGTTTCACATGCCACCAACTCCACATTCTCACGCAACTTCAGCGCCACAGCCGTTTTCAGATAGCCCTCAATGCAAAGGCTCTAGACGCAAATATTGGTGTGAGAGCTAATTCAATCAAGGAAACACTGCATGTTGGTGAAGGGCATATTGAAGAAGGATCAGCCGAGTGGTTCTTGTGGGAGAACAACTCCATTTGGCTCACTAACTTCACACACCATCAGGCTTCCAAGCAGCTCTCAAGGAAACTCAGTTTTCACACTCTATGCTTAGTGCCCTTTGAGTACCTAGGACTGAAATGAAGCTTGGTGAGCATCCCACACAAACGAATGCTCCACATGCGGGTTTCACATGCCACCAACTCCACATTCACAGGCAACTTCAGCGCCACAGCCGTTTTCAGATAGCCCTCAATGCAAAGGCTCTAGACGCAAATATTGGTGTGAGAGCTAATTCAATCAAGGAAACACTGCATGTTGGTGAAGGGCATATTGAAGAAGGATCAGCCGAGTGGTTCTTGTGGGAGAACAACTCCATTTGGCTCACTAACTTCACACACCATCAGGCTTCCAAGCAGCTCTCAAGGAAACTCAGTTTTCACACTCTATGCTTAGTGCCCTTTGAGTGCATTATCTAGGAATGAACCTGGTAGAGCATCCCACACAAACGAATGCTCCACATGCGGGTTTCACATGCCACCAACTCCACATTCTCACGCAACTTCAGCGCCACAGCCGTTTTCAGATAGCCCTCAATGCAAAGGCTCTAGACGCAAATATTGGTGTGAGAGCTAATTCAATCAAGGAAACACTGCATGTTGGTGAAGGGCATATTGAAGAAGGATCAGCCGAGTGGTTCTTGTGGGAGAACAACTCCATTTGGCTCACTAACTTCACACACCATCAGGCTTCCAAGCAGCTCTCAAGGAAACTCAGTTTTCACACTCTATGCTTAGTGCCCTTTGAGTGCATTATCTAGGAATGAACCTGGTAGAGCATCCCACACAAACGAATGCGCCACATGCGGGTTTCACATGCCACCAACTCCACATTCACAGGCAACTTCAGCGCTACAGCCGTTTTCAGATAGCCCTCAATGCAAAGGCTCTAGACGGAAATATTGGTGTGAGAGCTAATTCAATCAAGGAAACACTGCATGTTGGTGAAGGGCATATTGAAGAAGGATCAGCCGAGTGGTTCTTGTGGGAGAACAACTCCATTTGGCTCACTAACTTCACACACCATCAGGCTTCCAAGCAGCTCTCAAGGAAACTCAGTTTTCACACTCTATGCTTAGTGCCTTTTGAGTGCATTATCTAGGAATGAACCTGGTAGAGCATCCCACACAAACGAATGCTCCACATGCGGGTTTCACATGCCACCAACTCCACATTCTCACGCAACTTAAGCGCCACAGCCGTTTTCAGATAGCCCTCAATGCAAAGGCTCTAGACGCAAATATTGGTGTGAGAGCTAATTCAATCAAGGAAACACTGCATGTTGGTGAAGGGCATATTGAAGAAGGATCAGCCGAGTGGTTCTTGTGGGAGAACAACTCCATTTGGCTCACTAACTTCACACACCATCAGGCTTCCAAGCAGCTCTCAAGGAAACTCAGTTTTCACACTCTATGCTTAGTGCCCTTTGAGTGCATTATCTAGGAATGAACCTGGTAGAGCATCCCACACAAACGAATGCTCCACACGCGGGTTTCACATGCCACCAATTCCACATTCTCACGCAACTTCAGCGCCACAACCGTTTTCAGATAGCCCTCAATGCAAAGGCTATAGACGCAAATATTGGTGTGAGAGCTAATTCAATCAAGAAAACACTGCATGTTGGTGAAGGGCATATTGAAGAAGGATCAGCCGAGTGGTTCTTGTGGGAGAACAACTCCATTTGGCTCACTAACTTCACACACCATCAGGCTTCCAAGCAGCTCTCAAGGAAACGCAGTTTTCACACTCTATGCTTAGTGCCCTTTGAGTGCAATATCTAGGAATGAACCTGGTAGAGCATCCCACACAAACGAATGCGCCACATGCGGGTTTCACATGCCACCAACTCCACATTCACAGGCAACTTCAGCGCTACAGCCGTTTTCAGATAGCCCTCAATGCAAAGGCTCTAGACGCAAATATTGGTGTGAGAGCTAATTCAATCAAGGAAACACTGCATGTTGGTGAAGGGCATATTGAAGAAGGATCAGCCGAGTGGTTCTTGTGGGAGAACAACTCCATTTGGCTCACTAACTTCACACACCATCAGGCTTCCAAGCAGCTCTCAAGGAAACTCAGTTTTCACACTCTATGCTTAGTGCCTTTTGAGTGCATTATCTAGGAATGAACCTGGTAGAGCATCCCACACAAACGAATGCTCCACATGCGGGTTTCACATGCCACCAACTCCACATTCTCACGCAACTTCAGCGCCACAGCCGTTTTCAGATAGCCCTCAATGCAAAGGCTCTAGACGCAAATATTGGTGTGAGAGCTAATTCAATCAAGGAAACACTGCATGTTGGTGAAGGGCATATTGAAGAAGGATCAGCCGAGTGGTTCTTGTGGGAGAACAACTCCATTTGGCTCACTAACTTCACACACCATCAGGCTTCCAAGCAGCTCTCAAGGAAACTCAGTTTTCACACTCTATGCTTAGTGCCCTTTGAGTGCATTATCTAGGAATGAACCTGGTAGAGCATCCCACACAAACGAATGCTCCACATGCGGGTTTCACATGCCACCAACTCCACATGCTCACGCAACTTCAGCGCCACAGCCGTTTTCAGATAGCCCTCAATGCAAAGGCTCTAGACGCAAATATTGGTGTGAGAGCTAATTCAATCAAGGAAACACTGCATGTTGGTGAAGGGCATATTGAAGAAGGATCAGCCGAGTGGTTCTTGTGGGAGAACAACTCCATTTGGCTCACTAACTTCACACACCATCAGGCTTCCAAGCAGCTCTCAAGGAAACTCAGTTTTCACACTCTATGCTTAGTGCCCTTTGAGTGCATTATCTAGGAATGAACCTGGTAGAGCATCCCACACAAACGAATGCGCCACATGCGGGTTTCACATGCCACCAACTCCACATTCACAGGCAACTTCAGCGCTACAGCCGTTTTCAGATAGCCCTCAATGCAAAGGCTCTAGACGCAAATATTGGTGTGAGAGCTAATTCAATCAAGGAAACACTGCATGTTGGTGAAGGGCATATTGAAGAAGGATCAGCCGAGTGGTTCTTGTGGGAGAACAACTCCATTTGGCTCACTAACTTCACACACCATCAGGCTTCCAAGCAGCTCTCAAGGAAACTCAGTTTTCACACTCTATGCTTAGTGCCTTTTGAGTGCATTATCTAGGAATGAACCTGGTAGAGCATCCCACACAAACGAATGCTCCACATGCGGGTTTCACATGCCACCAACTCCACATTTTCACGCAACTTCAGCGCCACAGCCGTTTTCAGATAGCCCTCAATGCAAAGGCTCTAGACGCAAATATTGGTGTGAGAGCTAATTCAATCAAGGAAACACTGCATGTTGGTGAAGGGCATATTGAAGAAGGATCAGCCGAGTGGTTCTTGTGGGAGAACAACTCCATTTGGCTCACTAACTTCACACACCATCAGGCTTCCAAGCAGCTCTCAAGGAAACTCAGTTTTCACACTCTATGCTTAGTGCCCTTTGAGTACCTAGGACTGAAATGAAGCTTGGTGAGCATCCCACACAAACGAATGCTCCACATGCGGGTTTCACATGCCACCAACACCACATTCACAGGCAACTTCAGCGCCACAGCCGTTTTCAGATAGCCCTCAATGCAAAGGCTCTAGACGCAAATATTGGTGTGAGAGCTAATTCAATCAAGGAAACACTGCATGTTGGTGAAGGGCATATTGAAGAAGGATCAGCCGAGTGGTTCTTGTGGGAGAACAACTCCATTTGGCTCACTAACTTCACACACCATCAGGCTTCCAAGCAGCTCTCAAGGAAACTCAGTTTTCACACTCTATGCTTAGTGCCTTTTGAGTGCATTATCTAGGAATGAACCTGGTAGAGCATTCCACACAAACGAATGCGCCACATGCGGGTTTGACATGCCACCAACTCCACATTCACAGGCAACTTCAGCGCTACAGCCGTTTTCAGATAGCCCTCAATGCAAAGGCTCTAGACGCAAATATTGGTGTGAGAGCTAATTCAATCAAGGAAACACTGCATGTTGGTGAAGGGCATATTGAAGAAGGATCAGCCAAGTGGTTCTTGTGGGAGAACAACTCCATTTGGCTCACTAACTTCACACACCATCAGGCTTCCAAGCAGCTCTCAAGGAAACTCAGTTTTCACACTCTATGCTTAGTGCCCTTTGTGTGCCTAGGACAGAAATGAAACTTGGTGAGCATCCCACACAAACGAATGCTCCACATGCGGGTTTCACATGCCACCAACTCCACATGCTCACGCAACTTCAGCGCCACAGCCGTTTTCAGATAGCCCTCAATGCAAAGGCTCTAGACGCAAATATTGGTGTGAGAGCTAATTCAATCAAGGAAACACTGCATGTTGGTGAAGGGCATATTGAAGAAGGATCAGCCGAGTGGTTCTTGTGGGAGAACAACTCCATTTGGCTCACTAACTTCACACACCATCAGGCTTCCAAGCAGCTCTCAAGGAAACTCAGTTTTCACACTCTATGCTTAGTGCCCTTTGAGTGCATTATCTAGGAATGAACCTGGTAGAGCATCCCACACAAACGAATGCGCCACATGCGGGTTTCACATGCCACCAACTCCACATTCACAGGCAACTTCAGCGCTACAGCCGTTTTCAGATAGCCCTCAATGCAAAGGCTCTAGACGCAAATATTGGTGTGAGAGCTAATTCAATCAAGGAAACACTGCATGTTGGTGAAGGGCATATTGAAGAAGGATCAGCCGAGTGGTTCTTGTGGGAGAACAACTCCATTTGGCTCACTAACTTCACACACCATCAGGCTTCCAAGCAGCTCTCAAGGAAACTCAGTTTTCACACTCTATGCTTAGTGCCTTTTGAGTGCATTATCTAGGAATGAACCTGGTAGAGCATCCCACACAAACGAATGCTCCACATGCGGGTTTCACATGCCACCAACTCCACATTTTCACGCAACTTCAGCGCCACAGCCGTTTTCAGATAGCCCTCAATGCAAAGGCTCTAGACGCAAATATTGGTGTGAGAGCTAATTCAATCAAGGAAACACTGCATGTTGGTGAAGGGCATATTGAAGAAGGATCAGCCGAGTGGTTCTTGTGGGAGAACAACTCCATTTGGCTCACTAACTTCACACACCATCAGGCTTCCAAGCAGCTCTCAAGGAAACTCAGTTTTCACACTCTATGCTTAGTGCCCTTTGAGTACCTAGGACTGAAATGAAGCTTGGTGAGCATCCCACACAAACGAATGCTCCACATGCGGGTTTCACATGCCACCAACACCACATTCACAGGCAACTTCAGCGCCACAGCCGTTTTCAGATAGCCCTCAATGCAAAGGCTCTAGACGCAAATATTGGTGTGAGAGCTAATTCAATCAAGGAAACACTGCATGTTGGTGAAGGGCATATTGAAGAAGGATCAGCCGAGTGGTTCTTGTGGGAGAACAACTCCATTTGGCTCACTAACTTCACACACCATCAGGCTTCCAAGCAGCTCTCAAGGAAACTCAGTTTTCACACTCTATGCTTAGTGCCTTTTGAGTGCATTATCTAGGAATGAACCTGGTAGAGCATTCCACACAAACGAATGCGCCACATGCGGGTTTGACATGCCACCAACTCCACATTCACAGGCAACTTCAGCGCTACAGCCGTTTTCAGATAGCCCTCAATGCAAAGGCTCTAGACGCAAATATTGGTGTGAGAGCTAATTCAATCAAGGAAACACTGCATGTTGGTGAAGGGCATATTGAAGAAGGATCAGCCAAGTGGTTCTTGTGGGAGAACAACTCCATTTGGCTCACTAACTTCACACACCATCAGGCTTCCAAGCAGCTCTCAAGGAAACTCAGTTTTCACACTCTATGCTTAGTGCCCTTTGTGTGCCTAGGACAGAAATGAAACTTGGTGAGCATCCCACACAAACGAATGCTCCACATGCGGGTTTCACATGCCACCAACTCCACATGCTCACGCAACTTCAGCGCCACAGCCGTTTTCAGATAGCCCTCAATGCAAAGGCTCTAGACGCAAATATTGGTGTGAGAGCTAATTCAATCAAGGAAACACTGCATGTTGGTGAAGGGCATATTGAAGAAGGATCAGCCGAGTGGTTCTTGTGGGAGAACAACTCCATTTGGCTCACTAACTTCACACACCATCAGGCTTCCAAGCAGCTCTCAAGGAAACTCAGTTTTCACACTCTATGCTTAGTGCCCTTTGAGTGCATTATCTAGGAATGAACCTGGTAGAGCATCCCACACAAACGAATGCTCCACATGCGGGTTTCACATGCCACCAACTCCACATTCTCACGCAACTTCAGCGCTACAGCCGTTTTCAGATAGCCCTCAATGCAAAGGCTCTAGACGCAAATATTGGTGTGAGAGCGAATTCAATCAAGGAAACACTGCATGTTGGTGAAGGGCATATTGAAGAAGGATCAGCCGAGTGGTTCTTGTGGGAGAACAACTCCATTTAGCTCACTAACTTCACACACCATCAGGCTTCCAAGCAGCTCTCAAGGAAACTCAGTTTTCACACTCTATGCTTAGTGCCCTTTGAGTGCATTATCTAGGAATGAACCTGGTAGAGCATCCCACACAAACGAATGCTCCACATGCGGGTTTCACATGCCACCAACTCCACATTCACAGGCAACTTCAGCGCCACAGCCGTTTTCAGATAGCCCTCGATGCAAAGGCTCTAGACGCAAATATTGGTGTGAGAGCTAATTCAATCAAGGAAACACTGCATGTTGGTGAAGGGCATATTGAAGAAGGATCAGCCGAGTGGTTCTTGTGGGAGAACAACTCCATTTGGCTCAGTAACTTCACACACCATCAGGCTTCCAAGCAGCTCTCAAGGAAACTCAGTTTTCACACTCTATGCTTAGTGCCTTTTGAGTGCATTATCTAGGAATGAACCTGGTAGAGCATCCCACACAAACGAATGCTCCACATGCGGGTTTCACATGCCACCAACTCCACATTCTCACGCAACTTCAGCGCCACAGCCGTTTTCAGATAGCCCTCAATGCAAAGGCTCTAGACGCAAATATTGGTGTGAGAGCTAATTCAATCAAGGAAACACTGCATGTTGGTGAAGGGCATATTGAAGAAGGATCAGCCGAGTGGTTCTTGTGGGAGAACAACTCCATTTGGCTCACTAACTTCACACACCATCAGGCTTCCAAGCAGCTCTCAAGGAAACTCAGTTTTCACACTCTATGCTTAGTGCCCTTTGAGTGCATTATCTAGGAATGAACCTGGTAGAGCATCCCACACAAACGAATGCTCCACATGCGGGTTTCACATGCCACCAACTCCACATTCTCACGCAACTTCAGCGCCACAGCCATTTTCAGATAGCCCTCAATGCAAAGGCTCTAGACGCAAATATTGGTGTGAGAGCTAATTCAATCAAGGAAACACTGCATGTTGGTGAAGGGCATATTGAAGAAGGATCAGCCGAGTGGTTCTTGTGGGAGAACAACTCCATTTGGCTCACTAACTTCACACACCATCAGGCTTCCAAGCAGCTCTCAAGGAAACTCAGTTTTCACACTCTATGCTTAGTGCCCTTTGAGTGCATTATCTAGGAATGAACCTGGTAGAGCATCCCACACAAACGAATGCTCCACATGCGGGTTTCACATGCCACCAACTCCACATTCACAGGCAACTTAGGCGCTACAGCCGTTTTCAGATAGCCCTCAATGCAAAGGCTCTAGACGCAAATATTGGTGTGAGAGCTAATTCAATCAAGGAAACACTGCATGTTGGTGAAGGGCATATTGAAGAAGGATCAGCCGAGTGGTTCTTGTGGGAGAACAACTCCATTTGGCTCACTAACTTCACACACCATCAGGCTTCCAAGCAGCTCTCAAGGAAACTCAGTTTTCACACTCTATGCTTAGTGCCTTTTGAGTGCATTATCTAGGAATGAACCTGGTAGAGCATCCCACACAAACGAATGCTCCACATGCGGGTTTCACATGCCACCAACTCCACATTCTCACGCAACTTAAGCGCCACAGCCGTTTTCAGATAGCCCTCAATGCAAAGGCTCTAGACGCAAATATTGGTGTGAGAGCTAATTCAATCAAGGAAACACTGCATGTTGGTGAAGGGCATATTGAAGAAGGATCAGCCGAGTGGTTCTTGTGGGAGAACAACTCCATTTGGCTCACTAACTTCACACACCATCAGGCTTCCAAGCAGCTCTCAAGGAAACTCAGTTTTCACACTCTATGCTTAGTGCCCTTTGAGTGCATTATCTAGGAATGAACCTGGTAGAGCATCCCACACAAACGAATGCTCCACATGCGGGTTTCACATGCCACCAACTCCACATTCTCACGCAACTTAAGCGCCACAGCCGTTTTCAGATAGCCCTCAATGCAAAGGCTATAGACACAAATATTGTTGTGAGAGCAAATTCAATCAAGGAAACACTGCATGTTGGTGAAGGGCATATTGAAGAAGGATCAGCCGAGTGGTTCTTGTGGGAGAACAACTCCATTTGGCTCACTAACTTCACACACCATCAGGCTTCCAAGCAGCTCTCAAGGAAACGCAGTTTTCACACTCTATGCTTAGTGCACTTTGAGTGCATTATCTAGGAATGAACCTGGTAGAGCATCCCACACAAACGAATGCGCCACATGCGGGTTTCACATGCCACCAACTCCACATTCACAGGCAACTTCAGCGCCACAGCCGTTTTCAGATAGCCCTCAATGCAAAGGCTCTAGACGCAAATATTGGTGTGAGAGCTAATTCAATCAAGGAAACACTGCATGTTGGTGAAGGGCATATTGAAGAAGGATCAGCCGAGTGGTTCTTGTGGGAGAACAACTCCATTTGGCTCACTAACTTCACACACCATCAGGCTTCCAAGCAGCTCTCAAGGAAACTCAGTTTTCACACTCTATGCTTAGTGCCTTTTGAGTGCATTATCTAGGAATGAACCTGGTAGAGCATCCCACACAAACGAATGCTCCACATGCAGGTTTCACATGCCACCAACTCCACATTCTCACGCAACTTCAGCGCCACAGCCGTTTTCAGATAGCCCTCAATGCAAAGGCTCTAGACGCAAATATTGGTGTGAGAGCTAATTCAATCAAGGAAACACTGCATGTTGGTGAAGGGCATATTGAAGAAGGATCAGCCGAGTGGTTCTTGTGGGAGAACAACTCCATTTGGCTCACTAACTTCACACACCATCAGGCTTCCAAGCAGCTCTCAAGGAAACTCAGTTTTCACACTCTATGCTTAGTGCCCTTTGAGTACCTAGGACTGAAATGAAGCTTGGTGAGCATCCCACACAAACGAATGCTCCACATGCGGGTTTCACATGCCACCAACACCACATTCACAGGCAACTTCAGCGCCACAGCCGTTTTCAGATAGCCCTCAATGCAAAGGCTCTAGACGCAAATATTGGTGTGAGAGCTAATTCAATCAAGGAAACACTGCATGTTGGTGAAGGGCATATTGAAGAAGGATCAGCCGAGTGGTTCTTGTGGGAGAACAACTCCATTTGGCTCACCAACTTCACACACCATCAGGCTTCCAAGCAGCTCTCAAGGAAACTCAGTTTTCACACTCTATGCTTAGTGCCCTTTGAGTGCATTATCTAGGAATGAACCTGGTAGAGCATCCCACACAAACGAATGCTCCACATGCGGGTTTCACATGCCACCAACTCCACATTCTCACGCAACTTCAGCGCCACAGCCGTTTTCAGATAGCCCTCATTGCAAAGGCTCTAGACGCAAATATTGGTGTGAGAGCTAATTCAATCAAGGAAACACTGCATGTTGGTGAAGGGCATATTGAAGAAGGATCAGCCGAGTGGTTCTTGTGGGAGAACAACTCCATTTGGCTCACTAACTTCACACACCATCAGGCTTCCAAGCAGCTCTCAAGGAAACTCAGTTTTCACACTCTATGCTTAGTGCCTTTTGAGTGCATTATCTAGGAATGAACCTGGTAGAGCATCCCACACAAACGAATGCTCCACATGCGGGTTTCACATGCCACCAACTCCACATTCTCACGCAACTTCAGCGCCACAGCCGTTTTCAGATAGCCCTCAATGCAAAGGCTCTAGACGCAAATATTGGTGTGAGAGCTAATTCAATCAAGGAAACACTGCATGTTGGTGAAGGGCATATTGAAGAAGGATCAGCCGAGTGGTTCTTGTGGGAGAACAACTCCATTTGGCTCACTAACTTCACACACCATCAGGCTTCCAAGCAGCTCTCAAGGAAACTCAGTTTTCACACTCTATGCTTAGTGCCTTTTGAGTGCATTATCTAGGAATGAACCTGGTAGAGCATCCCACACAAACGAATGCTCCACATGCAGGTTTCACATGCCACCAACTCCACATTCTCACGCAACTTCAGCGCCACAGCCGTTTTCAGATAGCCCTCAATGCAAAGGCTCTAGACGCAAATATTGGTGTGAGAGCTAATTCAATCAAGGAAACACTGCATGTTGGTGAAGGGCATATTGAAGAAGGATCAGCCGAGTGGTTCTTGTGGGAGAACAACTCCATTTGGCTCACTAACTTCACACACCATCAGGCTTCCAAGCAGCTCTCAAGGAAACTCAGTTTTCACACTCTATGCTTAGTGCCCTTTGAGTACCTAGGACTGAAATGAAGCTTGGTGAGCATCCCACACAAACGAATGCTCCACATGCGGGTTTCACATGCCACCAACACCACATTCTCACGCAACTTCAGCGCCACAGCCGTTTTCAGATAGCCCTCAATGCAAAGGCTCTAGACGCAAATATTGGTGTGAGAGCTAATTCAATCAAGGAAACACTGCATGTTGGTGAAGGGCATATTGAAGAAGGATCAGCCGAGTGGTTCTTGTGGGAGAACAACTCCATTTGGCTCACTAACTTCACACACCATCAGGCTTCCAAGCAGCTCTCAAGGAAACTCAGTTTTCACACTCTATGCTTAGTGCCCTTTGAGTACCTAGGACTGAAATGAAGCTTGGTGAGCATCCCACACAAACGAATGCTCCACATGCGGGTTTCACATGCCACCAACACCACATTCACAGGCAACTTCAGCGCCACAGCCGTTTTCAGATAGCCCTCAATGCAAAGGCTCTAGACGCAAATATTGGTGTGAGAGCTAATTCAATCAAGGAAACACTGCATGTTGGTGAAGGGCATATTGAAGAAGGATCAGCCGAGTGGTTCTTGTGGGAGAACAACTCCATTTGGCTCACCAACTTCACACACCATCAGGCTTCCAAGCAGCTCTCAAGGAAACTCAGTTTTCACACTCTATGCTTAGTGCCCTTTGAGTGCATTATCTAGGAATGAACCTGGTAGAGCATCCCACACAAACGAATGCTCCACATGCGGGTTTCACATGCCACCAACTCCACATTCTCACGCAACTTCAGCGCCACAGCCGTTTTCAGATAGCCCTCATTGCAAAGGCTCTAGACGCAAATATTGGTGTGAGAGCTAATTCAATCAAGGAAACACTGCATGTTGGTGAAGGGCATATTGAAGAAGGATCAGCCGAGTGGTTCTTGTGGGAGAACAACTCCATTTGGCTCACTAACTTCACACACCATCAGGCTTCCAAGCAGCTCTCAAGGAAACTCAGTTTTCACACTCTATGCTTAGTGCCCTTTGAGTGCATTATCTAGGAATGAACCTGGTAGAGCATTCCACACAAACGAATGCGCCACATGCGGGTTTCACATGCCACCAACTCCACATTCACAGGCAACTTCAGCGCTACAGCCGTTTTCAGATAGCCCTCAATGCAAAGGCTCTAGACGCAAATATTGGTGTGAGAGCTAATTCAATCAAGGAAACACTGCATGTTGGTGAAGGGCATATTGAAGAAGGATCAGCCGAGTGGTTCTTGTGGGAGAACAACTCCATTTGGCTCACTAACTTCACACACCATCAGGCTTCCAAGCAGCTCTCAAGGAAACTCAGTTTTCACACTCTATGCTTAGTGCCTTTTGAGTGCATTATCTAGGAATGAACCTGGTAGAGCATCCCACACAAACGAATGCTCCACATGCGGGTTTCACATGCCACCAACTCCACATTTTCACGCAACTTCAGCGCCACAGCCGTTTTCAGATAGCCCTCAATGCAAAGGCTCTAGACGCAAATATTGGTGTGAGAGCTAATTCAATCAAGGAAACACTGCATGTTGGTGAAGGGCATATTGAAGAAGGATCAGCCGAGTGGTTCTTGTGGGAGAACAACTCCATTTGGCTCACTAACTTCACACACCATCAGGCTTCCAAGCAGCTCTCAAGGAAACTCAGTTTTCACACTCTATGCTTAGTGCCCTTTGAGTACCTAGGACTGAAATGAAGCTTGGTGAGCATCCCACACAAACGAATGCTCCACATGCGGGTTTCACATGCCACCAACACCACATTCACAGGCAACTTCAGCGCCACAGCCGTTTTCAGATAGCCCTCAATGCAAAGGCTCTAGACACAAATATTGGTGTGAGAGCTAATTCAATCAAGGAAACACTGCATGTTGGTGAAGGGCATATTGAAGAAGGATCAGCCGAGTGGTTCTTGTGGGAGAACAACTCCATTTGGCTCACTAACTTCACACACCATCAGGCTTCCAAGCAGCTCTCAAGGAAACTCAGTTTTCACACTCTATGCTTAGTTCCTTTTGAGTGCATTATCTAGGAATGAACCTGGTAGAGCATTCCACACAAACGAATGCGCCACATGCGGGTTTCACATGCCACCAACTCCACATTCACAGGCAACTTCAGCGCTACAGCCGTTTTCAGATAGCCCTCAATGCAAAGGCTCTAGACGCAAATATTGGTGTGGGAGCTAATTCAATCAAGGAAACACTGCATGTTGGTGAAGGGCATATTGAAGAAGGATCAGCCAAGTGGTTCTTGTGGGAGAACAACTCCATTTGGCTCACCAACTTCACACACCATCAGGCTTCCAAGCAGCTCTCAAGGAAACTCAGTTTTCACACTCTATGCTTAGTGCCCTTTGAGTGCATTATCTAGGAATGAACCTGGTAGAGCATCCCACACAAACGAATGCTCCACATGCGGGTTTCACATGCCACCAACTCCACATTCTCACGCAACTTCAGCGCCACAGCCGTTTTCAGATAGCCCTCAATGCAAAGGCTCTAGACGCAAATATTGGTGTGAGAGCTAATTCAATCAAGGAAACACTGCATGTTGGTGAAGGGCATATTGAAGAAGGATCAGCCGAGTGGTTCTTGTGGGAGAACAACTCCATTTGGCTCACTAACTTCACACACCATCAGGCTTCCAAGCAGCTCTCAAGGAAACTCAGTTTTCACACTCTATGCTTAGTGCCCTTTGAGTGCATTATCTAGGAATGAACCTGGTAGAGCATCCCACACAAACGAATGCTCCACATGCGGGTTTCACATGCCACCAACTCCACATTCTCACGCAACTTCAACGCCACAGCCGTTTTCAGATAGCCCTCAATGCAAAGGCTCTAGACGCAAATATTGGTGTGAGAGCTAATTCAATCAAGGAAACACTGCATGTTGGTGAAGGGCATATTGAAGAAGGATCAGCCGAGTGGTTCTTGTGGGAGAACAACTCCATTTGGCTCACTAACTTCACACACCATCAGGCTTCCAAGCAGCTCTCAAGGAAACTCAGTTTTCACACTCAATGCTTAGTGCCCTTTGAGTGCCTAGGACTGAAATGAAGCTTGGTGAGCATCCCACACAAACGAATGCTCCACATGTGGGTTTCACATGCCACCAACTCCACATTCACAGACAACTTCAGCGCCACAGCCGTTTTCAGATAGCCCTCAATGCAAAGGCTCTAGACGCAAATATTTGTGTGAGAGCTAATTCAATCAAGAAAACACTGCATGTTGGTGAAGGGCATATTGAGGAAGCATCAGCCGAGTGGTTCTTGTGGGAGAACAACTGCATTTGGCTCACTAACTTCACACACCATCAGGCTTCCAGGCAGCTCTCAAGGAAACTCAGTTTTCACACTCTATGCTTAGTGCCCTTTGAGTGCATTATCTAGGAATGAACCTGGTAGAGCATCCCACACAAACGAATGCTCCACATGCGGGTTTCACATGCCACCAACTCCACATTCACAGACAACTTCAGCGCCACAGCCGTTTTCAGATAGCCCTCAATGCAAAGGCTCTAGACGCAAATATTGGTGTGAGAGCGAATTCAATCAAGGAAACACTGCATGTTGGTGAAGGGCATATTGAGGAAGCATCAGCCGAGTGGTTCTTGTGGGAGAACAACTCCATTTGGCTCACTAACTTCACACACCATCAGGCTTCCAAGCAGCTCTCAAGGAAACTCAGTTTTCACACTCTATGTTTAGTGCCCTTTGAGTGTATTATCGAGGAATGAACCTGGTAGATCATCCCACACAAACGAATGCGCCACATGCGGGTTTGACATGCCACCAACTCCACATTCACAGGCAACTTCAGCGCCACAGCCGTTTTCAGATAGCCCTCAATGCAAAGGCTTTAGACGCAAATATTGGTGTGAGAGCTAATTCAATCAAGGAAACACTGCATGTTGGTGAAGGGCATATTGAAGAAGGATCAGCCGAGTGGTTCTTGTGGGAGAACAACTCCATTTGGCTCACTAACTTCACACACCATCAGGCTTCCAAGCAGCTCTCAAGGAAACTCAGTTTTCACACTCTATGCTTAGTGCCTTTTGTGTGCATTGTCTAGGAATGAACCTGGTAGAGCATCCCACACAAACGAATGCTCCACATGCGGGTTTCACATGCCACCAACTCCACATTCTCACGCAACTTCAGCGCCACAGCCGTTTTCAGATAGCCCTCAATGCAAAGGCTCTAGACGCAAATATTGGTGTGAGAGCTAATTCAATCAAGGAAACACTGCATGTTGGTGAAGGGCATATTGAAGAAGGATCAGCCGAGTGGTTCTTGTGGGAGAACAACTCCATTTGGCTCACTAACTTCACACACCATCAGGCTTCCAAGCAGCTCTCAAGGAAACTCAGTTTTCACACTCTATGCTTAGTGCCCTTTGAGAACCTAGGACTGAAATGAAGCTTGGTGAGCATCCCACACAAACGAATGCTCCACATGCCGGTTTCACATGCCACCAACTCCACATTCTCACGCAACTTCAGCACCACAGCCGTTTTCAGATAGCCCTCAATGCAAAGGCTCTAGACGCAAATATTGGTGTGAGAGCGAATTCAATCAAGGAAACACTGCATGTTGGTGAAGGGCATATTGAAGAAGGATCAGCCGAGTGGTTCTTGTGGGAGAACAACTCCATTTGGCTCCCTAACTTCACACACCATCAGGCTTCCAAGCAGCTCTCAAGGAAACTCAGTTTTCACACTCTATGCTTAGTGCCCTTTGAGTACCTAGGACTGAAATGAAGCTTGGTGAGCATCCCACACAAACGAATGCTCCACATGCGGGTTTCACATGCCACCAACTCCACATTCACAGACAACTTCAGCGCCACAGCCGTTTTCAGATAGCCCTCAATGCAAAGGCTCTAGACGCAAATATTGGTGTGAGAGCGAATTCAATCAAGGAAACACTGCATGTTGGTGAAGGGCATATTGAGGAAGCATCAGCCGAGTGGTTCTTGTGGGAGAACAACTCCATTTGGCTCACTAACTTCACACACCATCAGGCTTCCAAGCAGCTCTCAAGGAAACTCAGTTTTCACACTCTATGCTTAGTGCCCTTTGAGTGCATTATCTAGGAATGAACCTGGTAGAGCATCCCACACAAACGAATGCTCCACATGCGGGTTTCACATGCCACCAACTCCACATTCTCACGCAACTTCAGCGCCACAGCCGTTTTCAGATAGCCCTCAATGCAAAGGCTCTAGACGCAAATATTGGTGTGAGAGCTAATTCAATCAAGGAAACACTGCATGTTGGTGAAGGGCATATTGAAGAAGGATCAGCCGAGTGGTTCTTGTGGGAGAACAACTCCATTTGGCTCACTAACTTCACACACCATCAGGCTTCCAAGCAGCTCTCAAGGGAACTCAGTTTTCACACTCTATGCTTAGTGCCCTTTGAGTGCATTATCTAGGAATGAACCTGGTAGAGCATCCCACACAAACGAATGCGCCACATGTGGGTTTCACATGCCACCAACTCCACATTCACAGGCAACTTCAGCGCTATAGCCGTTTTCAGATAGCCCTCAATGCAAAGGCTCTAGACGCAAATATTGGTGTGAGAGCTAATTCAATCAAGGAAACACTGCATGTTGGTGAAGGGCATATTGAAGAAGGATCAGCCGAGTGGTTCTTGTGGAGAACAACTCCATTTGGCTCACTAACTTCACACACCATCAGGCTTCCAAGCAGCTCTCAAGGAAACTCAGTTTTCACACTCTATGCTTAGTGCCCTTTGAGTACCTAGGACTGAAATGAAGCTTGGTGAGCATCCCACACAAACGAATGCTCCACATGCGGGTTTCACATGCCACCAACACCACATTCACAGGCAACTTCAGCGCCACAGCCGTTTTCAGATAGCCCTCAATGCAAAGGCTCTAGACGCAAATATTGGTGTGAGAGCTAATTCAATCAAGGAAACACTGCATGTTGGTGAAGGGCATATTGAAGAAGGATCAACCGAGTGGTTCTTGTGGGAGAACAACTCCATTTGGCTCACTAACTTCACACACCATCAGGCTTCCAAGCAGCTCTCAAGGAAACTCAGTTTTCACACTCTATGCTTAGTGCCTTTTGAGTGCATTGTCTAGGAATGAACCTGGTAAAGCATCCCACACAAACGAATGCTCCACATGCGGGTTTCACATGCCACCAACTCCACATTCTCACGCAACTTCAGCGCCACAGCCGTTTCAGATAGCCCTCAATGCAAAGGCTCTAGACGCAAATATTGGTGTGAGAGCGAATTCAATCAAGGAAACACTGCATGTTGGTGAAGGGCATATTGAAGAAGGATCAGCCGAGTGGTTCTTGTGGGAGAACAACTCCATTTGGCTCACTAACTTCACACACCATCAGGCTTCCAAGCAGCTCTCAAGGAAACTCAGTTTTCACACTCTATGCTTAGTGCCCTTTGAGAACCTAGGACTGAAATGAAGCTTGGTGAGCATCCCACACAAACGAATGCTCCACATGCGGGTTTCACATGCCACCAACTCCACATTCTCACGCAACTTCAGCGCCACAGCCGTTTTCAGATAGCCCTCAATGCAAAGGCTCTAGACGCAAATATTGGTGTGAGAGCTAATTCAATCAAGGAAACACTGCATGTTGGTGAAGGGCATATTGAAGAAGGATCAGCCGAGTGGTTCTTGTGGGAGAACAACTCCATTTGGCTCACTAACTTCACACACCATCAGGCTTCCAAGCAGCTCTCAAGGAAACTCAGTTTTCACACTCTATGCTTAGTGCCCTTTGAGTGCATTATCTAGGAATGAACCTGGTAGAGCATCCAACACAAACGAATGCTCCACATGCGGGTTTCACATGCCACCAACTCCACATTCACAGACAACTTCAGCGCCACAGCCGTTTTCAGATAGCCCTCAATGCAAAGGCTCTAGACGCAAATATTGGTGTGAGAGCGAATTCAATCAAGGAAACACTGCATGTTGGTGAAGGGCATATTGAGGAAGCATCAGCCGAGTGGTTCTTGTGGGAGAACAACTCCATTTGGCTCACTAACTTCACACACCATCAGGCTTCCAAGCAGCTCTCAAGGAAACTCAGTTTTCACACTCTATGCTTAGTGCCCTTTGAGTGCATTATCTAGGAATGAACCTGGTAGAGCATCCCACACAATCGAATGCTCCACATGCGGGTTTCACATGCCACCAACTCCACATTCTCACGCAACTTCAGCGCCACAGCCGTTTTCAGATAGCCCTCAATGCAAAGGCTCTAGACGCAAATATTGGTGTGAGAGCTAATTCAATCAAGGAAACACTGCATGTTGGTGAAGGGCATATTGAAGAAGGATCAGCCGAGTGGTTCTTGTGGGAGAACAACTCCATTTGGCTCACTAACTTCACACACCATCAGGCTTCCAAGCAGCTCTCAAGGAAACTCAGTTTTCACACTCTATGCTTAGTGCCCTTTGAGTGCATTATCTAGGAATGAACCTGGTAGAGCATCCCACACAAACGAATGCTCCACATGCGGGTTTCACATGCCACCAACTCCACATTCACAGGCAACTTCAGCGCTACAGCCGTTTTCAGATAGCCCTCAATGCAAAGGCTCTAGACGCAAATATTGGTGTGAGAGCTAATTCAATCAAGGAAACACTGCATGTTGGTGAAGGGCATATTGAAGAAGGATCAGCCGAGTGGTTCTTGTGGAGAACAACTCCATTTGGCTCACTAACTTCACACACCATCAGGCTTCCAAGCAGCTCTCAAGGAAACTCAGTTTTCACACTCTATGCTTAGTGCCTTTTGAGTGCATTATCTAGGAATGAACCTGGTAGAGCATCCCACACAAACGAATGCTCCACATGCGGGTTTCACATGCCACCAACTCCACATTCACAGGCAACTTCAGCGCCACAGCCTTTTTCAGTTAGCCCTCAATGCAAAGGCTCTAGACGCAAATATTGGTGTGAGAGCTAATTCAATCAAGGAAACAGTGCATGTTGGTGAAGGGCATATTGAAGAAGGATCAGCCGAGTGGTTCTTGTGGGAGAACAACTCCATTTGGCTCACTAACTTCACACACCATCAGGCTTCCAAGCAGCTCTCAAGGAAACTCAGTTTTCACACTCAATGCTTAGTGCCCTTTGAGTGCCTAGGACTGAAATGAAGCTTGGTCAGCATCCCACACAAACGAATGCTCCACATGCGGGTTTCACATGCCACCAACTCCACATTGACAGGCAACTTCAGCGCCACAGCCGTTTTCAGATAGCCCTCAATGCAAAGGCTCTAGACGCAAATATTGGTGTGAGAGCTAATTCAATCAAGGAAACACTGCATGTTGGTGAAGGGCATATTGAAGAAGGATCAGCCGAGTGGTTCTTGTGGGAGAACAACTCCATTTGGCTCACTAACTTCACACACCATCAGGCTTCCAAGCAGCTCTCAAGGAAACTCAGTTTTCACACTCTATGCTTAGTGCCCTTTAAGAACCTAGGACTGAAATGAAGCTTGGTGAGCATCCACACAAACGAATGCTCCACATGCCGGTTTCACATGCCACCAACTCCACATTCTCACGCAACTTCAGCACCACAGCCGTTTTCAGATAGCCCTCAATGCAAAGGCTCTAGACGCAAATATTGGTGTGAGAGCGAATTCAATCAAGGAAACACTGCATGTTGGTGAAGGGCATATTGAAGAAGGATCAGCCGAGTGGTTCTTGTGGGAGAACAACTCCATTTGGCTCACTAACTTCACACACCATCAGGCTTCCAAGCAGCTCTCAAGGAAACTCAGTTTTCACACTCTATGCTTAGTGCCTTTTGAGTGCATTGTCTAGGAATGAACCTGGTAGAGCATCCCACACAAACGAATGCTCCACATGTGGGTTTCACATGCCACCAACTCCACATTCTCACGCAACTTCAGCGCCACAGCCGTTTTCAGATAGCCCTCAATGCAAAGGCTCTAGACGCAAATATTGGTGTGAGAGCGAATTCAATCAAGGAAACACTGCATGTTGGTGAAGGGCATATTGAGGAAGCATCAGCCGAGTGGTTCTTGTGGGAGAACAACTCCATTTGGCTCACTAACTTCACACACCATCAGGCTTCCAAGCAGCTCTCAAGGAAACTCAGTTTTCACACTCTATGCTTAGTGCCCTTTGAGTGCATTATCTAGGAATGAACCTGGTAGAGCATCCCACACAAACGAATGCTCCACATGCGGGTTTCACATGCCACCAACTCCACATTCACAGGCAACTTCAGCGCCACAGCCGTTTTCAGATAGCCCTCAATGCAAAGGCTCTAGACGCAAATATTGGTGTGAGAGCTAATTCAATCAAGGAAACACTGCATGTTGGTGAAGGGCATATTGAAGAAGGATCAGCCGAGTGGTTCTTGTGGGAGAACAACTCCATTTGGCTCACTAACTTCACACACCATCAGGCTTCCAAGCAGCTCTCAAGGAAACTCAGTTTTCACACTCTATGCTTAGTGCCCTTTGAGAACCTAGGACTGAAATGAAGCTTGGTGAGCATCCCACACAAACGAATGCTCCACATGCGGGTTTCACATGCCACCAACACCACATTCACAGGCAACTTCAGCGCCACAGCCGTTTTCAGATAGCCCTCAATGCAAAGGCTTTAGACGCAAATATTGGTGTGAGAGCGAATTCAATCAAGGAAACACTGCATGTTGGTGAAGGGCATATTGAAGAAGGATCAGCCGAGTGGTTCTTGTGGGAGAACAACTCCATTTGGCTCCCTAACTTCACACACCATCAGGCTTCCAAGCAGCTCTCAAGGAAACTCAGTTTTCACACTCTATGCTTAGTGCCCTTTGAGTACCTAGGACTGAAATGAAGCTTGGTGAGCATCCCACACAAACGAATGCTCCACATGCGGGTTTCACATGCCACCAACTCCACATTCACAGACAACTTCAGCGCCACAGCCGTTTTCAGATAGCCCTCAATGCAAAGGCTCTAGACGCAAATATTGGTGTGAGAGCGAATTCAATCAAGGAAACACTGCATGTTGGTGAAGGGCATATTGAGGAAGCATGAGCCGAGTGGTTCTTGTGGGAGAACAACTCCATTTGGCTCACTAACTTCACACACCATCAGGCTTCCAAGCAGCTCTCAAGGAAACTCAGTTTTCACACTCTATGCTTAGTGCCCTTTGAGTGCATTATCTAGGAATGAACCTGGTAGAGCATCCCACACAAACGAATGCTCCACATGCGGGTTTCACATGCCACCAACTCCACATTCTCACGCAACTTCAGCGCCACAGCCGTTTTCAGATAGCCCTCAATGCAAAGGCTCTAGACGCAAATATTGGTGTGAGAGCTAATTCAATCAAGGAAACACTGCATGTTGGTGAAGGGCATATTGAAGAAGGATCAGCCGAGTGGTTCTTGTGGGAGAACAACTCCATTTGGCTCACTAACTTCACACACCATCAGGCTTCCAAGCAGCTCTCAAGGGAACTCAGTTTTCACACTCTATGCTTAGTGCCCTTTGAGTGCATTATCTAGGAATGAACCTGGTAGAGCATCCCACACAAACGAATGCGCCACATGTGGGTTTCACATGCCACCAACTCCACATTCACAGGCAACTTCAGCGCTATAGCCGTTTTCAGATAGCCCTCAATGCAAAGGCTCTAGACGCAAATATTGGTGTGAGAGCTAATTCAATCAAGGAAACACTGCATGTTGGTGAAGGGCATATTGAAGAAGGATCAGCCGAGTGGTTCTTGTGGGAGAACAACTCCATTTGGCTCACTAACTTCACACACCATCAGGCTTCCAAGCAGCTCTCAAGGAAACTCAGTTTTCACACTCTATGCTTAGTGCCCTTTGAGTACCTAGAACTGAAATGAAGCTTGGTGAGCATCCCACACAAACGAATGCTCCACATGCGGGTTTCACATGCCACCAACACCACATTCACAGGCAACTTCAGCGCCACAGCCGTTTTCAGATAGCCCTCAATGCAAAGGCTCTAGACGCAAATATTGGTGTGAGAGCTAATTCAATCAAGGAAACACTGCATGTTGGTGAAGGGCATATTGAAGAAGGATCAACCGAGTGGTTCTTGTGGGAGAACAACTCCATTTGGCTCACTAACTTCACACACCATCAGGCTTCCAAGCAGCTCTCAAGGAAACTCAGTTTTCACACTCTATGCTTAGTGCCTTTTGAGTGCATTGTCTAGGAATGAACCTGGTAAAGCATCCCACACAAACGAATGCTCCAA
>NW_026700853.1:0-73314 GCF_030435755.1 Ochotona princeps | reverse complement strand
TTCATTCCTAGATAATGCACTCAAAGGGCACTAAGCATAGAGTGTGAAAACTGAGTTTCCTTGAGAGCTGCTTGGAAGCCTGATGGTGTGTGAAGTTAGTGAGCCAAATGGAGTTGTTCTCCCACAAGAACCACTCGGCTGATCCTTCTTCAATATGCCCTTCACCAACATGCAGTGTTTCCTTGATTGAATTAGCTCTCACACCAATATTTGCGTCTAGAGCCTTTGCATTGAGGGCTATCTGAAAACGGCTGTGGCGCTGAGGTTGCCTGTGAATGTGGAGTTGGTGGCATGTGAACCCGCATGTGGAGCATTCGTTTGTGTGGGATGCTCTACCAGGTTCATTTCAGTCGTAGCCATACAAAAGGCACTAAGCATAGAGTGTGAAAACTGAGTTTCCTTGAGAGCTCCTTGGAAGCCTGATGGTGTGTGAAGTTAGTGAGCCAAATGGAGTTGTTCTCCACAAGAACCACTCGGCTGATCCTTCTTCAATATGCCCTTCACCAACATGCCAGTGTATTCCTTGATTGAATTAGCTCTCACACCAATATTTGCGTCTAGAGGCCTTTGCATTGAGGGCTATCTGAAAACGGCTGTGGCGCTGAGGTTGCCTGTGAATGTGGAGTTGGTGGCATGTGAAACCCGCATGTGGAGCATTCGTTTGTGTGGGATGCTCTACCAGGTTCATTTCAGTCCTAGCCATAGCACAAGGGCACTAAGCATAGAGTGTGAAAACTGAGTTTCCTTGAGAGCTGCTTGGAAGCCTGATGGTGTGTGAAGTTAGTGAGCCAAATGGAGTTGTTCTCCCACAAGAACCACTCGGCTGATCCTTCTTCAATATGCCCTTCACCAACATGCAGTGTTTCCTTGATTGAATTAGCTCTCACACCAATATTTGCGTCTAGAGCCTTTGCATTGAGGGCTATCTGAAAACGGCTGTGGCGCTGAAGTTGCCTGTGAATGTGGAGTTGGTGGCATGTGAAACCGGCATGTGGAGCATTCGTTTGTGTGGGATGCTCTACCAGGTTCATTTCAGTCCTAGCCATACAAAGGGCACTAAGCATAGAGTGTGAAAACTGAGTTTCCTTGAGAGCTGCTTGGAAGCCTGATGGTGTGTTGAAGTTAGTGAGCCAAATGGAGTTGTTCTCCCACAAGAACCACTCGGCTGATCCTTCTTCAATATGCCCTTCACCAACATGCAGTGTTTCCTTGATTGAATTAGCTCTCACACCAATATTTGCGTCTAGAGCCTTTGCATTGAGGGCTATCTGAAAACGGCTGTGGCGCTGAAGTTGCCTGTGAATGTGGAGTTGGTGGCATGTGAAACCCGCATGTGGAGCATTCGTTTGTGTGGGATGCTCTACCAGGTTCATTTCAGTCCTAGCCATACAAAGGGCACTAAGCATAGAGTGTGAAAACTGAGTTTCCTTGAGAGCTGCTTGGAAGCCTGATGGTGTGTGAAGTTAGTGAGCCAAATGGAGTTGTTCTCCCACAAGAACCACTCGGCTGATCCTTCTTCAATATGCCCTTCACCAACATGCAGTGTTTCCTTGATTGAATTAGCTCTCACACCAATATTTGCGTCTAGAGCCTTTGCATTGAGGGCTATCTGAAAACGGCTGTGGCGCTGAAGTTGCCTGTGAATGTGGAGTTGGTGGCATGTGAAACCCGCATGTGGAGCATTCGTTTGTGTGGGATGCTCTACCAGGTTCATTTCAGTCCTAGCCATACAAAGGGCACTAAGCATAGAGTGTGAAAACTGAGTTTCCTTGAGAGCTGCTTGGAAGCCTGATGGTGTGTGAAGTTAGTGAGCCAAATGGAGTTGTTCTCCCACAAGAACCACTCGGCTGATCCTTCTTTCAATATGCCCTTCACCAACATGCAGTGTTTCCTTGATTGAATTAGCTCTCACACCAATATTTGCGTCTAGAGCCTTTGCATTGAGGGCTATCTGAAAACGGCTGTGGCGCTGAAGTTGCCTGTGAATGTGGAGTTGGTGGCATGTGAAACCCGCATGTGGAGCATTCGTTTGTGTGGGATGCTCTACCAGGTTCATTTCAGTCCTAGCCATACAAAGGGCACTAAGCATAGAGTGTGAAAACTGAGTTTCCTTGAGAGCTGCTTGGAAGCCTGATGTGTGTGAAGTTAGTGAGCCAAATGGAGTTGTTCTCCCACAAGAACCACTCGGCTGATCCTTCTTCAATATGCCCTTCACCAACATGCAGTGTTTCCTTGATTGAATTAGCTCTCACACCAATATTTGCGTCTAGAGCCTTTGCATTGAGGGCTATCTGAAAACGGCTGTGGCGCTGAAGTTGCCTGTGAATGTGGAGTTGGTGGCATGTGAAACCCGCATGTGGAGCATTCGTTTGTGTGGGATGCTCTACCAGGTTCATTTCAGTCCTAGCCATACAAAGGGCACTAAGCATAGAGTGTGAAAACTGAGTTTCCTTGAGAGCTGCTTGGAAGCCTGATGGTGTGTGAAGTTAGTGAGCCAAATGGAGTTGTTCTCCCACAAGAACCACTCGGCTGATCCTTCTTCAATATGCCCTTCACCAACATGCAGTGTTTCCTTGATTGAATTAGCTCTCACACCAATATTTGCGTCTAGAGCCTTTGCATTGAGGGCTATCTGAAAACGGCTGTGGCGCTGAAGTTGCCTGTGAATGTGGAGTTGGTGGCATGTGAAACCCGCATGTGGAGCATTCGTTTGTGTGGATGCTCTACCCGGTTCATTTCAGTCCTAGCCATACAAAGGGCACTAAGCATAGAGTGTGAAAACTGAGTTTCCTTGAGAGCTGCTTGGAAGCCTGATGGTGTGTGAAGTTAGTGAGCCAAATGGAGTTGTTCTCCCACAAGAACCACTCGGCTGATCCTTCCTCAATATGCCCTTCACCAACATGCAGTGTTTCCTTGATTGAATTAGCTCTCACACCAATATTTGCGTCTAGAGCCTTTGCATTGAGGGCTATCTGAAAACGGCTGTGGCGCTGAAGTTGCCTGTGAATGTGGTGTTGGTGCATGTGAAACCCGCATGTGGAGCATTCGTTTGTGTGGGATGCTCTACCAGGTTTCATTCCTAGATAATGCACTCAAAGGGCACTAAGCATAGAGTGTGAAAACTGAGTTTCCTTGAGAGCTGCTTGGAAGCCTGATGGTGTGTGAAGTTAGTGAGCCAAATGGAGTTGTTCTCCCACAAGAACCACTCGGCTGATCCTTCTTCAATATGCCCTTCACGCAACATGCAGTGTTTCCTTGATTGAATTAGCTCTCACACCAATATTTGCGTCTAGAGCCTTTGCATTGAGGGCTATCTGAAAACGGCTGTGGCGCTGAAGTTGCCTGTGAATGTGGAGTTGGTGGCATGTGAAACCCGCATGTGGAGCATTCGTTTGTGTGGGATGCTCTACCAGGTTCATTTCAGTCGTAGCCATACAAAGGGCACTAAGCATAGAGTGTGAAAACTGAGTTTCCTTGAGAGCTGCTTGGAAGCCTGATGGTGTGTGAAGTTAGTGAGCCAAATGGAGTTGTTCTCGCACAAGAACCACTCGGCTGATCCTTCCTCAATATGCCCTTCACCAACATGCAGTGTTTCCTTGATTGAATTAGCTCTCACACCAATATTTGCGTCTAGAGCCTTTGCATTGAGGGCTATCTGAAAAGGGCTGTGGCGCTGAAGTTGCCTGTGAATGTGGAGTTGGTGGCATGTGAAACCCGCATGTGGAGCATTCGTTTGTGTGGGATGCTCTACCAGGTTCATTCCTAGATAATGCACTCAAAGGGCACTAAGCATAGAGTGTGAAAACTGAGTTTCCTTGAGAGCTGCTTGGAAGCCTGATGGTGTGTGAAGTTAGTGAGCCAAATGGAGTTGTTCTCCCACAAGAACCACTTGGCTGATCCTTCTTCAATATGCCCTTCACCAACATGCAGTGTTTCCTTGATTGAATTAGCTCTCACACCAATATTTGCGTCTAGAGCCTTTGCATTGAGGGCTATCTGAAAACGGCTGTGGCGCTGAAGTTGCCTGTGAATGTGGAGTTGGTGGCATGTGAAACCCGCATGTGGAGCATTCGTTTGTGTGGGATGCTCTACCAGGTTTATTTCAGTCCTAGCCATACAAAGGGCACTAAGCATAGAGTGTGAAAACTGAGTTTCCTTGAGAGCTGCTTGGAAGCCTGATGGTGTGTGAAGTTAGTGAGCCAAATGGAGTTGTTCTCCCACAAGAACGACTCAGCTGATCCTTCTTCAATATGCCCTTCACCAACATGCAGTGTTTCCTTGATTGAATTAGCTCTCACACCAATATTTGCGTCTAGAGCCTTTGCATTGAGGGCTATCTGAAAACGGCTGTGGCGCTGAAGTTGCCTGTGAATGTGGAGTTGGTGGCATGTGAAACCCGCATGTGGAGCATTCGTTTGTGTGGGATGCTCTACCAGGTTCATTCTAGATAATGCATTCAAACGGCACTAAGCATAGAGTGTGAAAACTGAGTTTCCTTGAGAGCTGCTTGGAAGCCTGATGGTGTGTGAAGTTAGTGAGCCAAATGGAGTTGTTCTCCCACAAGAACCACTCGGCTGATCCTTCTTCAATATGCCCTTCACCAACATGCAGTGTTTCCTTGATTGAATTAGCTCTCACACCAATATTTGCGTCTAGAGCCTTTGCATTGAGGGCTATCTGAAAACGGCTGTGGCGCTGAAGTTGCCTGTGAATGTGGAGTTGGTGGCATGTGAAACCCGCATGTGGAGCATTCGTTTGTGTGGGATGCTCTACCCGGTTCATTTCAGTCCTAGCCATACAAAGGGCACTAAGCATAGAGTGTGAAAACTGAGTTTCCTTGAGAGCTGCTTGGAAGCCTGATGGTGTGTGAAGTTAGTGAGCCAAATGGAGTTGTTCTCCCACAAGAACCACTCGGCTGATCCTTCCTCAATATGCCCTTCACCAACATGCAGTGTTTCCCTTGATTGAATTAGCTCTCACACCAATATTGCGTCTAGAGCCTTTGCATTGAGGGCTATCTGAAAACGGCTGTGGCGCTGAAGTTGCCTGTGAATGTGGTGTTGGTGGCATGTGAAACCCGCATGTGGAGCATTCGTTTGTGTGGGATGCTCTACCAGGTTCATTCCTAGATAATGCACTCAAAGGGCACTAAGCATAGAGTGTGAAAACTGAGTTTCCTTGAGAGCTGCTTGGAAGCCTGATGGTGTGTGAAGTTAGTGAGCCAAATGGAGTTGTTCTCCCACAAGAACCACTCGGCTGATCCTTCTTCAATATGCCCTTCACCAACATGCAGTGTTTCCTTGATTGAATTAGCTCTCACACCAATATTTGCGTCTAGAGCCTTTGCATTGAGGGCTATCTGAAAACGGCTGTGGCGCTGAAGTTGCCTGTGAATGTGGAGTTGGTGGCATGTGAAACCCGCATGTGGAGCATTCGTTTGTGTGGGATGCTCTACCAGGTTCATTTCAGTCGTAGCCATACAAAGGGCACTAAGCATAGAGTGTGAAAACTGAGTTTCCTTGAGAGCTGCTTGGAAGCCTGATGGTGTGTGAAGTTAGTGAGCCAAATGGAGTTGTTCTCGCACAAGAACCACTCGGCTGATCCTTCCTCAATATGCCCTTCACCAACATGCAGTGTTTCCTTGATTGAATTAGCTCTCACACCAATATTTGCGTCTAGAGCCTTTGCATTGAGGGCTATCTGAAAAGGGCTGTGGCGCTGAAGTTGCCTGTGAATGTGGAGTTGGTGGCATGTGAAACCCGCATGTGGAGCATTCGTTTGTGTGGGATGCTCTACCAGGTTCATTCCTAGATAATGCACTCAAAGGGCACTAAGCATAGAGTGTGAAAACTGAGTTTCCTTGAGAGCTGCTTGGAAGCCTGATGGTGTGTGAAGTTAGTGAGCCAAATGGAGTTGTTCTCCCACAAGAACCACTTGGCTGATCCTTCTTCAATATGCCCTTCACCAACATGCAGTGTTTCCTTGATTGAATTAGCTCTCACACCAATATTTGCGTCTAGAGCCTTTGCATTGAGGGCTATCTGAAAACGGCTGTGGCGCTGAAGTTGCCTGTGAATGTGGAGTTGCTGGCATGTGAAACCCGCATGTGGAGCATTCGTTTGTGTGGGATGCTCTACCAGGTTCATTTCAGTCCTAGCCATACAAAGGGCACTAAGCATAGAGTGTGAAAACTGAGTTTCCTTGAGAGCTGCTTGGAAGCCTGATGGTGTGTGAAGTTAGTGAGCCAAATGGAGTTGTTCTCCCACAAGAACCACTCGGCTGATCCTTCTTCAATATGCCCTTCACCAACATGCAGTGTTTCCTTGATTGAATTAGCTCTCACACCAATATTTGCGTCTAGAGCCTTTGCATTGAGGGCTATCTGAAAACGGCTGTGGCGCTGAAGTTGCCTGTGAATGTGGAGTTGGTGGCATGTGAAACCGCATGTGGAGCATTCGTTTGTGTGGATGCTCTACCAGGTTTATTTCAGTCCTAGCCATACAAAGGGCACTAAGCATAGAGTGTGAAAACTGAGTTTCCTTGAGAGCTGCTTGGAAGCCTGATGGTGTGTGAAGTTAGTGAGCCAAATGGAGTTGTTCTCCCACAAGAACGACTCAGGCTGATCCTTCTTCAATATGCCCTTCACCAACATGCAGTGTTTCCTTGATTGAATTAGCTCTCACACCAATATTTGCGTCTAGAGCCTTTGCATTGAGGGCTATCTGAAAACGGCTGTGGCGCTGAAGTTGCCTGTGAATGTGGAGTTGGTGGCATGTGAAACCCGCATGTGGAGCATTCGTTTGTGTGGGATGCTCTACCAGGTTCATTCCTAGATCATGCCATTCAAACGGCACTAAGCATAGAGTGTGAAAACTGAGTTTCCTTGAGAGCTGCTTGGAAGCCTGATGGTGTGTGAAGTTAGTGAGCCAAATGGAGTTGTTCTCCCACAAGAACCACTCGGCTGATCCTTCTTCAATATGCCCTTCACCAACATGCAGTGTTTCCTTGATTGAATTAGCTCTCACACCAATATTTGCGTCTAGAGCCTTTGCATTGAGGGCTATCTGAAAACGGCTGTGGCGCTGAAGTTGCCTGTGAATGTGGAGTTGGTGGCATGTGAAACCCGCATGTGGAGCAATCGTTTGTGTGGGATGCTCTACCAGGATCATTCCTAGATAATGCATTCAAACGGCACTAAGCATAGAGTGTGAAAACTGAGTTTCCTTGAGAGCTGCTTGGAAGCCTGATGGTGTGTGAAGTTAGTGAGCCAAATGGAGTTGTTCTCCCACAAGAACCACTCGGCTGATCCTTCTTCAATATGCCCTTCACCAACATGCAGTGTTTCCTTGATTGAATTAGCTCTCACACCAATATTTGCGTCTAGAGCCTTTGCATTGAGGGCTATCTGAAAACGGCTGTGGCGCTGAAGTTGCCTGTGAATGTGGAGTTGGTGGCATGTGAAACCCGCATGTGGAGCATTCGTTTGTGTGGGATGCTCTACCAGGTTTATTTCAGTCCTAGCCATACAAAGGGCACTAAGCATAGAGTGTGAAAACTGAGTTTCCTTGAGAGCTGCTTGGAAGCCTGATGGTGTGTGAAGTTAGTGAGCCAAATGGAGTTGTTCTCCCACAAGAACGACTCAGGCTGATCCTTCTTCAATATGCCCTTCACCAACATGCAGTGTTTCCTTGATTGAATTAGCTCTCACACCAATATTTGCGTCTAGAGCCTTTGCATTGAGGGCTATCTGAAAAACGGCTGTGGCGCTGAAGTTGCCTGTGAATGTGGAGTTGGTGGCATGTGAAACCCGCATGTGGAGCATTCGTTTGTGTGGGATGCTCTACCAGGTTCATTCCTAGATAATGCATTCAAACGGCACTAAGCATAGAGTGTGAAAACTGAGTTTCCTTGAGAGCTGCTTGGAAGCCTGATGGTGTGTGAAGTTAGTGAGCCAAATGGAGTTGTTCTCCCACAAGAACCACTCGGCTGATCCTTCTTCAATATGCCCTTCACCAACATGCAGTGTTTCCTTGATTGAATTAGCTCTCACACCAATATTTGCGTCTAGAGCCTTTGCATTGAGGGCTATCTGAAAACGGCTGTGGCGCTGAAGTTGCCTGTGAATGTGGAGTTGGTGGCATGTGAAACCCGCATGTGGAGCATTCGTTTGTGTGGGATGCTCTACCAGGTTCATTTCAGTCCTAGCCATACAAAGGGCACTAAGCATAGAGTGTGAAAACTGAGTTTCCTTGAGAGCTGCTTGGAAGCCTGATGGTGTGTGAAGTTAGTGAGCCAAATGGAGTTGTTCTCCCACAAGAACCACTCGGCTGATCCTTCTTCAATATGCCCTTCACCAACATGCAGTGTTTCCTTGATTGAATTAGCTCTCACACCAATATTTGCATCTAGAGCCTTTGCATTGAGGGCTATCTGAAAACGGCTGTGGCGCTGAAGTTGCCTGTGAATGTGGAGTTGGTGGCATGTGAAACCCGCAAGTGGAGCATTCGTTTGTGTGGGATGCTCTACCAGGTTCATTTCAGTCCTAGCCATACAAAGGGCACTAAGCATAGAGTGTGAAAACTGAGTTTCCTTGAGAGCTGCTTGGAAGCCTGATGGTGTGTGAAGTTAGTGAGCCAAATGGAGTTGTTCTCCCACAAGAACCACTCGGCCTGATCCTTCCTCAATATGCCCTTCACCAACATGCAGTGTTTCCTTGATTGAATTAGCTCTCACACCAATATTTGCGTCTAGAGCCTTTGCATTGAGGGCTATCTGAAAACGGCTGTGGCGCTGAAGTTGCCTGTGAATGTGGTGTTGGTGGCATGTGAAACCCGCATGTGGAGCATTCGTTTGTGTGGGATGCTCTACCAGGTTCATTCCTAGATAATGCACTCAAAGGGCACTAAGCATAGAGTGTGAAAACTGAGTTTCCTTGAGAGCTGCTTGGAAGCCTGATGGTGTGTGAAGTTAGTGAGCCAAATGGAGTTGTTCTCCCACAAGAACCACTCGGCTGATCCTTCTTCAATATGCCCTTCACCAACATGCAGTGTTTCCTTGATTGAATTAGCTCTCACACCAATATTTGCGTCTAGAGCCTTTGCATTGAGGGCTATCTGAAAACGGCTGTGGCGCTGAAGTTGCCTGTGAATGTGGAGTTGGTGGCATGTGAAACCCGCATGTGGAGCATTCGTTTGTGTGGGATGCTCTACCAGGTTCATTTCAGTCGTAGCCATACAAAGGGCACTAAGCATAGAGTGTGAAAACTGAGTTTCCTTGAGAGCTGCTTGGAAGCCTGATGGTGTGTGAAGTTAGTGAGCCAAATGGAGTTGTTCTCGCACAAGAACCACTCGGCTGATCCTTCCTCAATATGCCCTTCACCAACATGCAGTGTTTCCTTGATTGAATTAGCTCTCACACCAATATTTGCGTCTAGAGCCTTTGCATTGAGGGCTATCTGAAAAGGGCTGTGGCGCTGAAGTTGCCTGTGAATGTGGAGTTGGTGGCATGTGAAACCCGCATGTGGAGCATTCGTTTGTGTGGGATGCTCTACCAGGTTCATTCCTAGATAATGCACTCAAAGGGCACTAAGCATAGAGTGTGAAAACTGAGTTTCCTTGAGAGCTGCTTGGAAGCCTGATGGTGTGTGAAGTTAGTGAGCCAAATGGAGTTGTTCTCCCACAAGAACCACTTGGCTGATCCTTCTTCAATATGCCCTTCACCAACATGCAGTGTTTCCTTGATTGAATTAGCTCTCACACCAATATTTGCGTCTAGAGCCTTTGCATTGAGGGCTATCTGAAAACGGCTGTGGCGCTGAAGTTGCCTGTGAATGTGGAGTTGCTGGCATGTGAAACCCGCATGTGGAGCATTCGTTTGTGTGGGATGCTCTACCAGGTTCATTTCAGTCCTAGCCATACAAAGGGCACTAAGCATAGAGTGTGAAAACTGAGTTTCCTTGAGAGCTGCTTGGAAGCCTGATGGTGTGTGAAGTTAGTGAGCCAAATGGAGTTGTTCTCCCACAAGAACCACTCGGCTGATCCTTCTTCAATATGCCCTTCACCAACATGCAGTGTTTCCTTGATTGAATTAGCTCTCACACCAATATTTGCGTCTAGAGCCTTTGCATTGAGGGCTATCTGAAAACGCTGTGGCGCTGAAGTTGCCTGTGAATGTGGAGTTGGTGGCATGTGAAACCCGCATGTGGAGCATTCGTTTGTGTGGGATGCTCTACCAGGTTTATTTCAGTCCTAGCCATACAAAGGGCACTAAGCATAGAGTGTGAAAACTGAGTTTCCTTGAGAGCTGCTTGGAAGCCTGATGGTGTGTGAAGTTAGTGAGCCAAATGGAGTTGTTCTCCCACAAGAACGACTCAGCTGATCCTTCTTCAATATGCCCTTCACCAACATGCAGTGTTTCCTTGATTGAATTAGCTCTCACACCAATATTTGCGTCTAGAGCCTTTGCATTGAGGGCTATCTGAAAACGGCTGTGGCGCTGAAGTTGCCTGTGAATGTGGAGTTGGTGGCATGTGAAACCCGCATGTGGAGCATTCGTTTGTGTGGGATGCTCTACCAGGTTCATTCCTAGATAATGCATTCAAACGGCACTAAGCATAGAGTGTGAAAACTGAGTTTCCTTGAGAGCTGCTTGGAAGCCTGATGGTGTGTGAAGTTAGTGAGCCAAATGGAGTTGTTCTCCCACAAGAACCACTCGGCTGATCCTTCTTCAATATGCCCTTCACCAACATGCAGTGTTTCCTTGATTGAATTAGCTCTCACACCAATATTTGCGTCTAGAGCCTTTGCATTGAGGGCTATCTGAAAATGGCTGTGGAGCTGAAGTTACCTGTGAATGTGGAGTTGGTGGCATGTGAAACCCGCATGTGGAGCAATCGTTTGTGTGGGATGCTCTACCAGGATCATTCCTAGATAATGCATTCAAACGGCACTAAGCATAGAGTGTGAAAACTGAGTTTCCTTGAGAGCTGCTTGGAAGCCTGATGGTGTGTGAAGTTAGTGAGCCAAATGGAGTTGTTCTCCCACAAGAACCACTCGGCTGATCCTTCTTCAATATGCCCTTCACCAACATGCAGTGTTTCCTTGATTGAATTAGCTCTCACACCAATATTTGCGTCTAGAGCCTTTGCATTGAGGGCTATCTGAAAACGGCTGTGGCGCTGAAGTTGCCTGTGAATGTGGAGTTGGTGGCATGTGAAACCCGCATGTGGAGCATTCGTTTGTGTGGGATGCTCTACCAGGTTTATTTCAGTCCTAGCCATACAAAGGGCACTAAGCATAGAGTGTGAAAACTGAGTTTCCTTGAGAGCTGCTTGGAAGCCTGATGGTGTGTGAAGTTAGTGAGCCAAATGGAGTTGTTCTCCCACAAGAACGACTCAGCTGATCCTTCTTCAATATGCCCTTCACCAACATGCAGTGTTTCCTTGATTGAATTAGCTCTCACACCAATATTTGCGTCTAGAGCCTTTGCATTGAGGGCTATCTGAAAACGGCTGTGGCGCTGAAGTTGCCTGTGAATGTGGAGTTGGTGGCATGTGAAACCCGCATGTGGAGCATTCGTTTGTGTGGGATGCTCTACCAGGTTCATTCCTAGATAATGCATTCAAACGGCACTAAGCATAGAGTGTGAAAACTGAGTTTCCTTGAGAGCTGCTTGGAAGCCTGATGGTGTGTGAAGTTAGTGAGCCAAATGGAGTTGTTCTCCCACAAGAACCACTCGGCTGATCCTTCTTCAATATGCCCTTCACCAACATGCAGTGTTTCCTTGATTGAATTAGCTCTCACACCAATATTTGCGTCTAGAGCCTTTGCATTGAGGGCTATCTGAAAACGGCTGTGGCGCTGAAGTTGCCTGTGAATGTGGAGTTGGTGGCATGTGAAACCCGCATGTGGAGCATTCGTTTGTGTGGGATGCTCTACCAGGTTCATTTCAGTCCTAGCCATACAAAGGGCACTAAGCATAGAGTGTGAAAACTGAGTTTCCTTGAGAGCTGCTTGGAAGCCTGATGGTGTGTGAAGTTAGTGAGCCAAATGGAGTTGTTCTCCCACAAGAACCACTCGGCTGATCCTTCTTCAATATGCCCTTCACCAACATGCAGTGTTTCCTTGATTGAATTAGCTCTCACACCAATATTTGCATCTAGAGCCTTTGCATTGAGGGCTATCTGAAAACGGCTGTGGCGCTGAAGTTGCCTGTGAATGTGGAGTTGGTGGCATGTGAAACCCGCATGTGGAGCATTCGTTTGTGTGGGATGCTCTACCAGGTTCATTCCTAGATAATGCACTCAAAGGGCACTAAGCATAGAGTGTGAAAACTGAGTTTCCTTGAGAGCTCCTGGGAAGCCTGACGGTGTGTGAAGTTAGTGAGCCAAATGGAGTTGTTCTCCCACAAGAACCATTCGGCTGATCCTTCTTCAATATGCCCTTCACCAACATGCAGTGTTTCCTTGATTGAATTAGCTATCACACCAATATTTGCGTCTAGAGCCTTTGCATTGAGGGCTATCTGAAAACGGCTGTGGCGCTGAAGTTGCCTGTGAATGTGGAGGTGGTGGCATGTGAAACCCGCATGTGGAGCATTCGTTTGTGTGGGATGCTCTACCAGGTTTATTTCAGTCCTAGCCATGCAAAGGGCACTAAGCATAGAGTGTGAAAACTGAGTTTCCTTGAGAGCTCCTTGGAAGCCTGATGGTGTGTGAAGTTAGTGAGCCAAATGGAGTTGTTCTCCCACAAGAACCACTCGGCTGATCCTTCTTCAATATGCCCTTCACCAACATGCAGTGTTTCCTTGATTGAATTAGCTCTCACACCAATATTTGCGTCTAGAGCCTTTGCATTGAGGGCTATCTGAAAACGGCTGTGGCACTGAAGTTGCCTGTGAATGTGGAGTTGGTGGCATGTGAAACCCGCATGTGGAGCATTCGTTTGTGTGGGATGCTCTACCAGGTTCATTCCTAGATAATGCATTCAAACGGCACTAAGCATAGAGTGTGAAAACTGAGTTTCCTTGAGAGCTGCTTGGAAGCCTGATGGTGTGTGAAGTTAGTGAGCCAAATGGAGTTGTTCTCCCACAAGAACCACTCGGCTGATCCTTCTTCAATATGCCCTTCACCAACATGCAGTGTTTCCTTGATTGAATTAGCTCTCACACCAATATTTGCGTCTAGAGCCTTTGCATTGAGGGCTATCTGAAAACGGCTGTGGCGCTGAAGTTGCCTGTGAATGTGGAGTTGGTGGCATGTGAAACCCGCATGTGGAGCATTCGTTTGTGTGGGATGCTCTACCAGGTTCATTTCAGTCCTAGCCATACAAAGGGCACTAAGCATAGAGTGTGAAAACTGAGTTTCCTTGAGAGCTGCTTGGAAGCCTGATGGTGTGTGAAGTTAGTGAGCCAAATGGAGTTGTTCTCCCACAAGAACCACTCGGCTGATCCTTCTTCAATATGCCCTTCACCAACATGCAGTGTTTCCTTGATTGAATTAGCTCTCACACCAATATTTGCGTCTAGAGCCTTTGCATTGAGGGCTATCTGAAAACGGCTGTGGCGCTGAAGTTGCCTGTGAATGTGGAGTTGGTGGCATGTGAAACCCGCATGTGGAGCATTCGTTTGTGTGGGATGCTCTACCAGGTTCATTTCAGTCCTAGCCATACAAAGGGCACTAAGCATAGAGTGTGAAAACTGAGTTTCCTTGAGAGCTGCTTGGAAGCCTGATGGTGTGTGAAGTTAGTGAGCCAAATGGAGTTGTTCTCCCACAAGAACCACTCGGCTGATCCTTCCTCAATATGCCCTTCACCAACATGCAGTGTTTCCTTGATTGAATTAGCTCTCACACCAATATTTGCGTCTAGAGCCTTTGCATTGAGGGCTATCTGAAAACGGCTGTGGCGCTGAAGTTGCCTGTGAATGTGGAGTTGGTGGCATGTGAAACCCGCATGTGGAGCATTCGTTTATGTGGGATGCTCTATCAGGTTCATTCCTAGATAATGCACTCAAAGGGCACTAAGCATAGAGTGTGAAAACTGACTTTCCTTGAGAGCTGCTTGGAAGCCTGATGGTGTGTGAAGTTAGTGAGCCAAATGGAGTTGTTCTCCCACAAGAACCACTCGGCTGATCCTTCTTCAATATGCCCTTCACCAACATGCAGTGTTTCCTTGATTGAATTAGCTCTCACACCAATATTTGCGTCTAGAGCCTTTGCATTGAGGGCTATCTGAAAACGGCTGTGGCGCTGAAGTTGCCTGTGAATGTGGAGTTGGTGGCATGTGAAACCCGCATGTGGAGCATTCGTTTGTGTGGGATGCTCTACCAGGTTCATTCCTAGATAATGCACTACAAAGATCACTAAGCTTAGAGTGTGAAAACTGAGTTTCCTTGAGAGCTGCTTGGAAGCCTGATGGTGTGTGAAGTTAGTGAGCCAAATGGAGTTGTTCTCCCACAAGAACCACTCGGCTGATCCTTCTTCAATATGCCCTTCACCAACATGCAGTGTTTCCTTGATTGAATTAGCTCTCACACCAATATTTGCGTCTAGAGCCTTTGCATTGAGAGCTATCTGAAAACGGCTGTGGCGCTGAAGTTGCCTGTGAATGTGGAGTTGGTGGCATGTGAAACCCGCATGTGGAGCATTCGTTTGTGTGGGATGCTCTACCAGGTTCATTTCAGTCCTAGCCATACAAAGGGCACTAAGCATAGAGTGTGAAAACTGAGTTTCCTTGAGAGCTGCTTGGAAGCCTGATGGTGTGTGAAGTTAGTGAGCCAAATGGAGTTGTTCTCCCACAAGAACCACTCGGCTGATCCTTCTTCAATATGCCCTTCACCAACATGCAGTGTTTCCTTGATTGAATTAGCTCTCACACCAATATTTGCGTCTAGAGCCTTTGCATTGAGAGCTATCTGAAAACGGCTGTGGCGCTGAAGTTGCCTGTGAATGTGGAGTTGGTGGCATGTGAAACCCGCATGTGAAGCATTCGTTTGTGTGGGATGCTCTACCAGGTTCATTTCAGTCCTAGCCATACAAAGGGCACTAAGCATAGAGTGTGAAAACTGAGTTTCCTTGAGAGCTGCTTGGAAGCCTGATGGTGTGTGAAGTTAGTGAGCCAAATGGAGTTGTTCTCCCACAAGAACCACTCGGCTGATCCTTCCTCAATGTGCCCTTCACCAACATGCAGTGTTTCCTTGATTGAATTAGCTCTCACACCAATATTTGCGTCTAGAGCCTTTGCATTGAGGGCTATCTGAAAACGGCTGTGGCGCTGAAGTTGCCTGTGAATGTGGAGTTGGTGGCATGTGAAACCCGCATGTGGAGCATTCGTTTGTGTGGGATGCTCTACCAGGTTCATTCCTAGATAATGCACTCAAAGGGCACTAAGCATAGAGTGTGAAAACTGAATTTCCTTCAGAGCTGCTTGGAAGCCTGATTGTGTGTGAAGTTAGTGAGCCAAATGGAGTTGTTCTCCCACAAGAACCACTCGGCTGATCCTTCTTCAATATGCCCTTCACCAACATGCAGTGTTTCCTTGATTGAATTAGCTCTCACACCAATATTTGCGTCTAGAGCCTTTGCATTGAGAGCTATCTGAAAACGGCTGTGGCGCTGAAGTTGCCTGTGAATGTGGAGTTGGTGGCATGTGAAACCCGCATGTGGAGCATTCGTTTGTGTGGGATGCTCTACCAGGTTCATTTCAGTCCTAGCCATACAAAGGGCACTAAGCATAGAGTGTGAAAACTGAGTTTCCTTGAGAGCTGCTTGGAAGCCTGATGGTGTGTGAAGTTAGTGAGCCAAATGGAGTTGTTCTCCCACAAGAACCACTCGGCTGATCCTTCCTCAATATGCCCTTCACCAACATGCAGTGTTTCCTTGATTGAATTAGCTCTCACACCAATATTTGCGTCTAGAGCCTTTGCATTGAGGGCTATCTGAAAACGGCTGTGGCGCTGAAGTTGCCTGTGAATGTGGAGTTTTTGGCATGTGAAACCCGCATGTGGAGCATTCGTTTGTGTGGGATGCTCTACCAGGTTCATTTCAGTCCTAGCCATACAAAGGGCACTAAGCATAGAGTGTGAAAACTGAGTTTCCTTGAGAGCTGCTTGGAAGCCTGATGGTGTGTGAAGTTAGTGAGCCAAATGGAGTTGTTCTCCCACAAGAACCACTCGGCTGATCCTTCTTCGTTATGCCCTTCACCAACATGCAGTGTTTCCTTGATTGAATTAGCTCTCACACCAATATTTGCGTCTAGAGCCTTTGCATTGAGGGCTATCTGAAAACGGCTGTGGCGCTGAAGTTGCCTGTGAGTGTGGAGTTGGTGGCATGTGAAACCCGCATGTGGAGCATTCGTTTGTGTGGGATGCTCTACCAGGTTCATTTCAGTCCTAGCCATACAAAGGGCACTAAGCATAGAGTGTGAAAACTGAGTTTCCTTGAGAGCTGCTTGGAAGCCTGATGGTGTGTGAAGTTAGTGAGCCAAATGGAGTTGTTCTCCCACAAGAACCACTAGGCTGATCCTTCTTCAATATGCCCTTCACCAACATGCAGTGTTTCCTTGATTGAATTAGCTCTCACACCAATATTTGCGTCTAGAGCCTTTGCATTGAGGGTTATCTGAAAACGGCTGTGGCGCTGAAGTTGCCTGTGAATGTGGAGTTGGTGGCATGTGAAACCCGCATGTGGAGCATTCGTTTGTGTGGTATGCTCTACCAGGTTCATTCCTAGATAATGCACTCAAAGGGCACTAAGCATAGAATGTGAAAACTGAGTTTCCTTGAGAGCTGCTTGGAAGCCTGATGGTGTGTGACGTTAGTGAGCCAAATGGAGTTGTTCTCCCACAAGAACCACTCGGCTGATCCTTCTTCAATATGCCCTTCACCAACATGCAGTGTTTCCTTGATTGAATTAGCTCTCACACCAATATTTGCATCTAGAGCGTTTGCATTGAGGGCTATCTGAAAACGGCTGTGGCGCTGAAGTTGCCTGTGAATGTGGAGTTGGTGGCATGTGAAACCCGCATGTGGAACATTCGTTTGTGTGGGATGCTCTACCGGCTTCATTCCTACAAAATGCACTCAAAGGGCACTAAGCATAGAGTGTGAAAACTGAGTTTCCTTGAGAGCTGCTTGGAAGCCTGATGGTGTGTGAAGTTAGTGAGCCAAATGGAGTTGTTCTCCCACAAGAACCACTCGGCTGATCCTTCTTCAATATGCCCTTCACCAACATGCAGTGTTTCCTTGATTGAATTAGCTCTCACACCAATATTTGCGTCTAGAGCCTTTGCATTGAGGGCTATCTGAAAACGGCTGTGGCGCTGAAGTTGCCTGTGAATGTGGAGTTGGTGGCATGTGAAACCCGCATGTGGAGCATTCGTTTGTGTGGGATGCTGACCAAGCTTCATTTCAGTCCTAGCCATACAAAGGGCACTAAGCATAGAGTGTGAAAACTGAGTTTCCTTGAGAGCTGCTTGGAAGCCTGATGGTGTGTGAAGTTAGTGAGCCAAATGGAGTTGTTCTCCCACAAGAACCACTCGGCTGATCCTTCTTCAATATGCCCTTCACCAACATGCAGTGTTTCCTTGATTGAATTAGCTCTCACACCAATATTTGCATCTAGATGCTTTGCATTGAGGGCTATGTGAAAACGGCTGTGGCGCTGAAGTTGCCTGTGAATGTGGAGTTGGTGGCATGTGAAACCCGCATGTGGAACATTCGTTTGTGTGGGATGCTCTACCGGGTTCATTCCTACATAATGCACTCAAAGGGCACTAAGCATAGAGTGTGAAAACTGAGTTTCCTTGAGAGCTGCTTGGAAGCCTGATGGTGTGTGAAGTTAGTGAGCCAAATGGAGTTGTTCTCCCACAAGAACCACTCGGCTGATCCTTCTTCAATATGCCCTTCACCAACATGCAGTGTTTCCTTGATTGAATTAGCTCTCACACCAATATTTGCGTCTAGAGCCTTTGCATTGAGGGCTATCTGAAAACGGCCTTGGCGCTGAAGTTGCCTGTGAATGTGGAGTTGGTGGCATGTGAAACCCGCATGTGGAGCATTCGTTTGTGTGGGATGCTCTACCAGGTTCATTTCAGTCCTAGCCATACAAAGGGCACTAAGCATAGAGTGTGAAAACTGAGTTTCCTTGAGAGCTGCTTGGAAGCCTGATGGTGTGTGAAGTTAGTGAGCCAAATGGAGTCGTTCTCCCACAAGAACCACTCGGCTGATTCTTCTTCAATATGTCCTTCACCAACATGCAGTGTTTCCTTGATTGAATTAGCTCTCACACCAATATTTGCGTCTAGAGCCTTTGCATTGAGGGCTATCTGAAAAGGGCTGTGGCCCTGAAGTTGCCTGTGAATGTGGAGTTGGTGGCATGTGAAACCCGCATGTGGAGCATTCGTTTGTGTGGGATGCTCTACCAGGTTCATTCCTAGATAATGCATTCAACGGGCACTAAGCATAGAGTGTGAAAACTGAGTTTCCTTGAGAGCTGCTTGGAAGCCTGATGGTGTGTGAAGTTAGTGAGCCAAATGGAGTTGTTCTCCCACAAGAACCACTCGGCTGATCCTTCTTCAATATGCCCTTCACCAACATGCAGTGTTTCCTTGATTGAATTAGCTCTCACACCAATATTTGCGTCTAGAGCCTTTGCATTGAGGGCTATCTGAAAAACGGCTGTGGCGCTGAAGTTGCCTGTGAATGTGGAGTTGGTGGCATGTGAAACCCGCATGTGGAGCATTCGTTTGTGTGGGATGCTCTACCAGGTTCATTCCTAGATAATGCACTCAAAGGGCACTAAGCATAGAGTGTGAAAACTGAGTTTCCTTGAGAGCTGCTTGGAAGCCTGATGGTGTGTGAAGTTAGTGAGCCAAATGGAGTTGTTCTCCCACAAGAACCACTCTGCTGATCCTTCTTCAATATGCCCTTCACCAACATGCAGTGTTTCCTTGATTGAATTAGCTCTCACACCAATATTTGCGTCTAGAGCCTTTGCATTGAGGGCTATCTGAAAACGGCTGTGGCGCTGAAGTTGCCTGTGAATGTGGAGTTGGTGGCATGTGAAACCCGCATGTGGAGCATTCGTTTGTGTGGAATGCTCTACCAGGTTCATTCCTAGATAATGCACTCAAAGGGCACTAAGCATAGAGTGTGAAAACTGAGTTTCCTTGAGAGCTGCTTGGAAGCCTGATGGTGTGTGAAGTTAGTGAGCCAAATGGAGTTGTTCTCCCACAAGACCCGCTCGGTTGATCCTTCTTCAATATGCCCTTCACCAACATGCAGTGTTTCCTTGATTGAATTAGCTCTCACACCAATATTTGCGTCTAGAGCCTTTGCATTGAGGGCTATCTGAAAACGGCTGTGGCGCTGAAGTTGCCTGTGAATGTGGAGTTGGTGGCATGTGAAACCCGCATGTGGAGCATTCGTTTGTGTGGGATGCTCTACCAGGTTCATTCCTAGATAATGCACTCAAAGGGCACTAAGCATAGAGTGTGAAAACTGAGTTTCCTTGAGAGCTGCTTGGAAGCCTGATGGTGTGTGAAGTTAGTGAGCCAAATGGAGTTGTTCTCCCAGAAGAACCACTCGGCTGATCCTTCTTCAATATGCCCTTCACCAACATGAAGTGTTTCCTTGATTGAATTAGCTCTCACACCAATATTTGCGTCTAGAGCCTTTGCATTGAGGGCTATCTGAAAACGGCTGTGGCGCTGAAGTTGCCTGTGAATGTGGAGTTGGTTGCATGTGAAACCCGCATGTGGAGCATTCGTTTGTGTGGGATGCTGACCAAGCTTCATTTCAGTCCTAGGCACACAAAGAGCACTAAGCATAGAGTGTGAAAACTGATTTTCCTTGAGAGCTGCTTGGAAGCCTGATGGTGTGTGAAGTTAGTGAGCCAAATGGAGTTGTTCTCCCACAAGAACCACTCGGCTGATCCTTCTTCAATATGCCCTCACCAACATGCAGTGTTTCCTTGATTGAATTAGCTCTCACACCAATATTTGCGTCTAGAGCCTTTGCATTGAGGGCTATCTGAAAACGGCTGTGGCGCTGAAGTTGCCTGTGAATGTGGAGTTGGTGGCATGTGAAACCCGCATGTGGAACATTCGTTTGTGTGGGATGCTCTACCGGGTTCATTCCTACATAATGCACTCAAAGGGCACTAAGCATAGAGTGTGAAAACTGAGTTTCCTTGAGAGCTGCTTGGAAGCCTGATGGTGTGTGAAGTTAGTGAGCCAAATGGAGTTGTTCTCCCACAAGAACCACTCGGCTGATCCTTCTTCAATATGCCCTTCACCAACATGCAGTGTTTCCTTGATTGAATTAGCTCTCACACCAATATTTGTGTCTAGAGCCTTTGCATTGAGGGCTATCTGAAAACGGCCTTGGCGCTGAAGTTGCCTGTGAATGTGGAGTTGGTGGCATGTGAAACCCGCATGTGGAGCATTTGTTTGTGTGGGATGCTCTTCCAGGTTCATTTCAGTCCTAGCCATACAAAGGGCACTAAGCATAGAGTGTGAAAACTGAGTTTCCTTGAGAGCTGCTTGGAAGCCTGATGGTGTGTGAAGTTAGTGAGCCAAATGGAGTTGTTCTCCCACAAGAACCACTCGGCTGATCCTTCTTCAATATGCCCTTCACCAACATGCAGTGTTTCCTTGATTGAATTAGCTCTCACACCAATATTTGCGTCTAGAGCCTTTGCATTGAGGGCTATCTGAAAACGGCTGTGGCGCTGAAGTTGCCTGTGAATGTGGAGTTGGTGGCATGTGAAACCCGCATGTGGAGCATTCGTTTGTGTGGGATGCTCTACCAGGTTCATTTCAGTCCTAGCCATACAAAGGGCACTAAGCATAGAGTGTGAAAACTGAGTTTCCTTGAGAGCTGCTTGGAAGCCTGATGGTGTGTGAAATTAGTGAGCCAAATGGAGTTGTTCTCCCACAAGAACCACTCGGCTGATCCTTCTTCAATATGCCCTTCACCAACATGCAGTGTTTCCTTGATTGAATTAGCTCTCACACCAATATTTGCGTCTAGAGCCTTTGCATTGAGGGTTATCTGAAAACGGCTGTGGCGCTGAAGTTGCCTGTGAATGTGGAGTTGGTGGCATGTGAAACCCGCATGTGGAACATTCGTTTGTGTGGGATGCTCTACCGGCTTCATTCCTACAAAATGCACTCAAAGGGCACTAAGCATAGAGTGTGAAAACTGAGTTTCCTTGAGAGCTGCTTGGAAGCCTGATGGTGTGTGAAGTTAGTGAGCCAAATGGAGTTGTTCTCCCACAAGAACCACTCGGCTGATCCTTCTTCAATATGCCCTTCACCAACATGCAGTGTTTCCTTGATTGAATTAGCTCTCACACCAATATTTGCGTCTAGAGCCTTTGCATTGAGGGCTATCTGAAAACGGCTGTGGCGCTGAAGTTGCCTGTGAATGTGGAGTTGGTGGCATGTGAAACCCGCATGTGGAGCATTCGTTTGTGTGGGATGCTCACCAAGCTTCATTTCAGTCCTAGCCATACAAAGGGCACTAAGCATAGAGTGTGAAAACTGAGTTTCCTTGAGAGCTGCTTGGAAGCCTGATGGTGTGTGACGTTAGTGAGCCAAATGGAGTTGTTCTCCCACAAGAACCACTCGGCTGATCCTTCTTCAATATGCCCTTCACCAACATGCAGTGTTTCCTTGATTGAATTAGCTCTCACACCAATATTTGCATCTAGATCCTTTGCATTGAGGGCTATGTGAAAACGGCTGTGGCGCTGAAGTTGCCTGTGAATGTGGAGTTGGTGGCATGTGAAACCCGCATGTGGAACATTCGTTTGTGTGGGATGCTCTACCGGGTTCATTCCTACATAATGCACTCAAAGGGCACTAAGCATAGAGTGCGAAAACTGAGTTTCCTTCAGAGCTGCTTGGAAGCCTGATGGTGTGTGAAGTTAGTGAGCCAAATGGAGTTGTTCTCCCACAAGAACCACTCGGCTGATCCTTCTTCAATATGCCCTTCACCAACATGCAGTGTTTCCTTGATTGAATTATCTCTCACACCAATATTTGCGTCTAGATCCTTTGCATTGAGGGCTATCTGAAAACGGCCTTGGCGCTGAAGTTGCCTGTGAATGTGGAGTTGGTGGCATGTGAAACCCGCATGTGGAGCATTCGTTTGTGTGGGATGCTCTACCAGGTTCATTTCAGTCCTAGCCATACAAAGGGCACTAAGCATAGAGTGTGAAAACTGAGTTTCCTTGAGAGCTGCTTGGAAGCCTGATGGTGTGTGAAGTTAGTGAGCCAAATGGAGTTGTTCTCCCACAAGAACCACTCGGCTGATTCTTCTTCAATATGCCCTTCACCAACATGCAGTGTTTCCTTGATTGAATTAGCTCTCACACCAATATTTGCGTCTAGAGCCTTTGCATTGAGGGCTATCTGAAAACGGCTGTGGCGCTGAAGTTGCCTGTGAATGTGGAGTTGGTGGCATGTGAAACCCGCATGTGGAGCATTCGTTTGTGTGGGATGCTCTACCAGGTTCATTCCTAGATAATGCATTCAACGGGCACTAAGCATAGAGTGTGAAAACTGAGTTTCCTTGAGAGCTGCTTGGAAGCCTGATGGTGTGTGAAGTTAGTGAGCCAAATGGAGTTGTTCTCCCACAAGAACCACTCGGCTGATCCTTCTTCAATATGCCCTTCACCAACATGCAGTGTTTCCTTGATTGAATTAGCTCTCACACCAATATTTGCGTCTAGAGCCTTTGCATTGAGGGCTATCTGAAAACGGCTGTGGCGCTGAAGTTGCCTGTGAATGTGGAGTTGGTGGCATGTGAAACCCGCATGTGGAGCATTCGTTTGTGTTGGATGCTGACCAAGCTTCATTTCAGTCCTAGGCACACAAAGAGCACTAAGCATAGAGTGTGAAAACTGAGTTTCCTTGAGAGCTGCTTGGAAGCCTGATGGTGTGTGAAGTTAGTGAGCCAAATGGAGTTGTTCTCCCACAAGAACCACTCGGCTGATCCTTCTTCAATATGCCCTTCACCAACATGCAGTGTTTCCTTGATTGAATTAGCTCTCACACCAATATTTGCGTCTAGAGCCTTTGCATTGAGGGCTATCTGAAAACGGCTGTGGCGCTGAAGTTGCCTGTGAATGTGGAGTTGGTGGCATGTGAAACCCGCATGTGGAGCATTCGTTTGTGTGGAATGCTCTACCAGGTTCATTCCTAGATAATGCACTCAAAGGGCACTAAGCATAGAGTGTGAAAACTGAGTTTCCTTGAGAGCTGCTTGGAAGCCTGATGGTGTGTGAAGTTAGTGAGCCAAATGGAGTTGTTCTCCCACAAGACCCGCTCGGTTGATCCTTCTTCAATATGCCCTTCACCAACATGCAGTGTTTCCTTGATTGAATTAGCTTTCACACCAATATTTGCGTCTAGAGCCTTTGCATTGAGGGCTATCTGAAAACGGCTGTGGCGCTGAAGTTGCCTGTGAATGTGGAGTTGGTGGCATGTGAAACCCGCATGTGGAGCATTCGTTTGTGTGGGATGCTCTACCAGGTTCATTCCTACATAATGCACTCAAAGGGCACTAAGCATAGAGTGTGAAAACTGAGTTTCCTTGAGAGCTGCTTGGAAGCCTGATGGTGTGTGAAGTTAGTGAGCCAAATGGAGTTGTTCTCCCACAAGAACCACTCGGCTGATCCTTCTTCAATATGCCCTTCACCAACATGCAGTGTTTCCTTGATTGAATTAGCTCTCACACCAATATTTGCGTCTAGAGCCTTTGCATTGAGGGCTATCTGAAAACGGCTGTGGCGCTGAAGTTGCCTGTGAATGTGGAGTTGGTTGCATGTGAAACCCGCATGTGGAGCATTCGTTTGTGTGGGATGCTCACCAAGCTTCATTTCAGTCCTAGGCACACAAAGAGCACTAAGCATAGAGTGTGAAAACTGAGTTTCCTTGAGAGCTGCTTGGAAGCCTGATGGTGTGTGAAGTTAGTGAGCCAAATGGAGTTGTTCTCCCACAAGAACCACTCGGCTGATCCTTCTTCAATATGCCCTTCACCAACATGCAGTGTTTCCTTGATTGAATTAGCTCTCACACCAATATTTGCGTCTAGAGCCTTTGCATGGAGGGCTATCTGAAAACGGCTGTGGCGCTGAAGTTGCCTGTGAATGTGGAGTTGGTGGCATGTGAAACCCGCATGTGGAGCATTCGTTTGTGTGGGATGCTCTACCAGGTTCGTTGCTAGATAATGCATTCAATGGGCACTAAACATGGAGTGTGAAAACTGAGTTTCCTTGAGAGCTGCTTGGAAGCCTGATGGTGTGTGAAGTTAGTGAGCCAAATGGAGTTGTTCTCCCACAAGAACCACTCGGCTGATCCTTCTTCAATATGCCCTTCACCAACATGCAGTGTTTCCTTGATTGAATTAGCTCTCACACCAATATTTGCGTCTAGAGCCTTTGCATTGAGGGCTATCTGAAAACGGCTGTGGCGCTGAAGTTGCCTGTGAATGTGGAGTTGGTGGCATGTGAAACCGGCATGTGGAGCATTCGTTTGTGTGGGATGCTCTACCAGGTTCATTCCTAGATAATGCACTCAAAGGGCACTAAGCATAGAGTGTGAAAACTGAGTTTCCTTGAGAGCTGCTTGGAAGCCTGATGGTGTGTGAAGTTAGTGAGCCAAATGGAGTTGTTCTCCCACAAGAACCACTCGGCTGATCCTTCTTCAATATGCCCTTCACCAACATGCAGTGTTTCCTTGATTGAATTAGCTCTCACACCAATATTTGCGTCTAGAGCCTTTGCATTGAGGGCTATCTGAAAACGGCTGTGGCGCTGAAGTTGCCTGTGAATGTGGAGTTGGTTGCATGTGAAACCCGCATGTGGAGCATTCGTTTGTGTGGGATGCTGACCAAGCTTCATTTCAGTCCTAGGCACACAAAGAGCACTAAGCATAGAGTGTGAAAACTGAGTTTCCTTGAGAGCTGCTTGGAAGCCTGATGGTGTGTGAAGTTAGTGAGCCAAATGGAGTTGTTCTCCCACAAGAACCACTCGGCTGATCCTTCTTCAATATGCCCTCACCAACATGCAGTGTTTCCTTGATTGAATTAGCTCTCACACCAATATTTGCGTCTAGAGCCTTTGCATTGAGGGCTATCTGAAAACGGCTGTGGCGCTGAAGTTGCCTGTGAATGTGGAGTTGGTGGCATGTGAAACCCGCATGTGGAGCATTCGTTTGTGTGGGATGCTCTACCAGGTTCATTCCTACATAATGCACTCAAAGGGCACTAAGCATAGAGTGTGAAAACTGAGTTTCCTTGAGAGCTGCTTGGAAGCCTGATGGTGTGTGAAGTTAGTGAGCCAAATGGAGTTGTTCTCCCACAAGAACCACTCGGCTGATCCTTCTTCAATATGCCCTTCACCAACATGCAGTGTTTCCTTGATTGAATTAGCTCTCACACCAATATTTGCGTCTAGAGCCTTTGCATTGAGGGCTATCTGAAAACGGCTGTGGCGCTGAAGTTGCCTGTGAATGTGGAGTTGGTTGCATGTGAAACCCGCATGTGGAGCATTCGTTTGTGTGGGATGCTCACCAAGCTTCATTTCAGTCCTAGGCACACAAAGAGCACTAAGCATAGAGTGTGAAAACTGAGTTTCCTTGAGAGCTGCTTGGAAGCCTGATGGTGTGTGAAGTTAGTGAGCCAAATGGAGTTGTTCTCCCACAAGAACCACTCGGCTGATCCTTCTTCAATATGCCCTTCACCAACATGCAGTGTTTCCTTGATTGAATTAGCTCTCACACCAATATTTGCGTCTAGAGCCTTTGCATGGAGGGCTATCTGAAAACGGCTGTGGCGCTGAAGTTGCCTGTGAATGTGGAGTTGGTGGCATGTGAAACCCGCATGTGGAGCATTCGTTTGTGTGGGATGCTCTACCAGGTTCATTGCTAGATAATGCATTCAATGGGCACTAAACATGGAGTGTGAAAACTGAGTTTCCTTGAGAGCTGCTTGGAAGCCTGATGGTGTGTGAAGTTAGTGAGCCAAATGGAGTTGTTCTCCCACAAGAACCACTCGGCTGATCCTTCTTCAATATGCCCTTCACCAACATGCAGTGTTTCCTTGATTGAATTAGCTCTCACACCAATATTTGCGTCTAGAGCCTTTGCATTGAGGGCTATCTGAAAACGGCTGTGGCGCTGAAGTTGCCTGTGAATGTGGAGTTGGTGGCATGTGAAACCGGCATGTGGAGCATTCGTTTGTGTGGGATGCTCTACCAGGTTCATTCCTAGATAATGCACTCAAAGGGCACTAAGCATAGAGTGTGAAAACTGAGTTTCCTTGAGAGCTGCTTGGAAGCCTGATGGTGTGTGAAGTTAGTGAGCCAAATGGAGTTGTTCTCCCACAAGAACCACTCGGCTGATCCTTCTTCAATATGCCCTTCACCAACATGCAGTGTTTCCTTGATTGAATTAGCTCTCACACCAATATTTGCGTCTAGAGCCTTTGCATTGAGGGCTATCTGAAAACGGCTGTGGCGCTGAAGTTGCCTGTGAATGTGGAGTTGGTTGCATGTGAAACCCGCATGTGGAGCATTCGTTTGTGTGGGATGCTGACCAAGCTTCATTTCAGTCCTAGGCACACAAAGAGCACTAAGCATAGAGTGTGAAAACTGAGTTTCCTTGAGAGCTGCTTGGAAGCCTGATGGTGTGTGAAGTTAGTGAGCCAAATGGAGTTGTTCTCCCACAAGAACCACTCGGCTGATCCTTCTTCAATATGCCCTCACCAACATGCAGTGTTTCCTTGATTGAATTAGCTCTCACACCAATATTTGCGTCTAGAGCCTTTGCATTGAGGGCTATCTGAAAACGGCTGTGGCGCTGAAGTTGCCTGTGAATGTGGAGTTGGTGGCATGTGAAACCCGCATGTGGAACATTCGTTTGTGTGGGATGCTCTACCGGGTTCATTCCTACATAATGCACTCAAAGGGCACTAAGCATAGAGTGTGAAAACTGAGTTTCCTTGAGAGCTGCTTGGAAGCCTGATGGTGTGTGAAGTTAGTGAGCCAAATGGAGTTGTTCTCCCACAAGAACCACTCGGCTGATCCTTCTTCAATATGCCCTTCACCAACATGCAGTGTTTCCTTGATTGAATTAGCTCTCACACCAATATTTGTGTCTAGAGCCTTTGCATTGAGGGCTATCTGAAAACGGCTGTGGCGCTGAAGTTGCCTGTGAATGTGGAGTTGGTGGCATGTGAAACCCGCATGTGGAGCATTCGTTTGTGTGGGATGCTGACCAAGCTTCATTTCAGTCCTAGCCATACAAAGGGCACTAAGCATAGAGTGTGAAAACTGAGTTTCCTTGAGAGCTGCTTGGAAGCCTGATGGTGTGTGACGTTAGTGAGCCAAATGGAGTTGTTCTCCCACAAGAACCACTCGGCTGATCCTTCTTCAATATGCCCTTCACCAACATGCAGTGTTTCCTTGATTGAATTAGCTCTCACACCAATATTTGCATCTAGAGCCTTTGCATTGAGGGCAATGTGAAAACGGCTGTGGCGCTGAAGTTGCCTGTGAATGTGGAGTTGGTGGCATGTGAAACCCGCATGTGGAACATTCGTTTGTGTGGGATGCTCTACCGGGTTAATTCCTACATAATGCACTCAAAGGGCACTAAGCATAGAGTGTGAAAACTGAGTTTCCTTGAGAGCTGCTTGGAAGCCTGATGGTGTGTGAAGTTAGTGAGCCAAATGGAGTTGTTCTCCCACAAGAACCACTCGGCTGATCCTTCTTCAATATGCCCTTCACCAACATGCAGTGTTTCCTTGATTGAATTAGCTCTCACACCAATATTTGCGTCTAGAGCCTTTGCATTGAGGGCTATCTGAAAACGGCTGTGGCGCTGAAGTTGCCTGTGAATGTGGAGTTGGTGGCATGTGAAACCCGCATGTGGATCATTTGTTTGTGTGGGATGCTCTACCAGGTTCATTTCAGTCCTAGCCATACAAAGGGCACTAAGCATAGAGTGTGAAAACTGAGTTTCCTTGAGAGCTGCTTGGAAGCCTGATGGTGTGTGAAGTTAGTGAGCCAAATGGAGTTGTTCTCCCACAAGAACCACTCGGCTGATCCTTCTTCAATATGCCCTTCACCAACATGCAGTGTTTCCTTGATTGAATTAGCTCTCACACCAATATTTGCGTCTAGAGCCTTTGCATTGAGGGCTATCTGAAAACGGCTGTGGCGCTGAAGTTGCCTGTGAATGTGGAGTTGGTGGCATGTGAATCCCGCATGTGGAGCATTCGTTTGTGTGGGATGCTCTACCAGGTTCATTTCAGTCCTAGCCATACAAAGGGCACTAAGCATAGAGTGTGAAAACTGAGTTTCCTTGAGAGCTGCTTGGAAGCCTGATGGTGTGTGAAGTTAGTGAGCCAAATGGAGTTGTTCTCCCACAAGAACCACTCGGCTGATCCTTCTTCAATATGCCCTTCACCAACATGCAGTGTTTCCTTGATTGAATTAGCTCTCACACCAATATTTGCGTCTAGAGCCTTTGCATTGAGGGCTATCTGAAAACGGCTGTGGCGCTGAAGTTGCCTGTGAATGTGGAGTTGGTGGCATGTGAAACCCGCATGTGGAGCATTCGTTTGTGTGGGATGCTCTACCAGGTTCATTCCTAGATAATGCACTCAAAGGGCACTAAGCATAGAGTGTGAAAACTGAATTTCCTTGAGAGCTGCTTGGAAGCCTGATGGTGTGTGAAGTTAGTGAGCCAAATGGAGTTGTTCTCCCACAAGAACCACTCGGCTGATCCTTCTTCAATATGCCCTTCACCAACATGCAGTGTTTCCTTGATTGAATTAGCTCTCACACCAATATTTGCGTCTAGAGCCTTTGCATTGAGGGCTATCTGAAAACGGCTGTGGCGCTGAAGTTGCCTGTGAATGTGGAGTTGGTGGCATGTGAAACCCGCATGTGGAGCATTCGTTTGTGTGGGATGCTGACCAAGCTTCATTTCAGTCCTAGGCACACAAAGAGCACTAAGCATAGAGTGTGAAAACTGAGTTTCCTTGAGAGCTGCTTGGAAGCCTGATGGTGTGTGAAGTTAGTGAGCCAAATGGAGTTGTTCTCCCACAAGAACCACTCGGCTGATCCTTCTTCAATATGCCCTCACCAACATGCAGTGTTTCCTTGATTGAATTAGCTCTCACACCAATATTTGCGTCTAGAGCCTTTGCATTGAGGGCTATCTGAAAACGGCTGTGGCGCTGAAGTTGCCTGTGAATGTGGAGTTGGTGGCATGTGAAACCCGCATGTGGAACATTCGTTTGTGTGGGATGCTCTACCGGGTTCATTCCTACATAATGCACTTAAAGGGCACTAAGCATAGAGTGTGAAAACTGAGTTTCCTTGAGAGCTGCTTGGAAGCCTGATGGTGTGTGAAGTTAGTGAGCCAAATGGAGTTGTTCTCCCACAAGAACCACTCGGCTGATCCTTCTTCAATATGCCCTTCACCAACATGCAGTGTTTCCTTGATTGAATTAGCTCTCACACCAATATTTGTGTCTAGAGCCTTTGCATTGAGGGCTATCTGAAAACGGCTGTGGCGCTGAAGTTGCCTGTGAATGTGGAGTTGGTGGCATGTGAAACCCGCATGTGGAGCATTCGTTTGTGTGGGATGCTGACCAAGCTTCATTTCAGTCCTAGCCATACAAAGGGCACTAAGCATAGAGTGTGAAAACTGAGTTTCCTTGAGAGCTGCTTGGAAGCCTGATGGTGTGTGAAGTTAGTGAGCCAAATGGAGTTGTTCTCCCACAAGAACCACTCGGCTGATCCTTCTTCAATAGGCCCTTCACCAACATGCAGTGTTTCCTTGATTGAATTAGCTCTCACACCAATATTTGCGTCTAGAGCCTTTGCATTGAGGGCTATCTGAAAACGGCTGTGGCGCTGAAGTTGCCTGTGAATGTGGAGTTGGTTGCATGTGAAACCCGCATGTGGAGCATTCGTTTGTGTGGGATGCTCTACCAGGTTCATTTCAGTCCTAGCCATACAAAGGGCACTAAGCATAGAGTGTGAAAACTGAGTTTCCTTGAGAGCTGCTTGGAAGCCTGATGGTGTGTGAAGTTAGTGAGCCAAATGGAGTTGTTCTCCCACAAGAACCACTCGGCTGATTCTTCTTCAATATGCCCTTCACCAACATGCAGTGTTTCCTTGATTGAATTAGCTCTCACACCAATATTTGCGTCTAGAGCCTTTGCATTGAGGGCTATCTGAAAACGGCTGTGGCGCTGAAGTTGCCTGTGAATGTGGAGTTGGTGGCATGTGAAACCCGCATGTGGAGCATTCGTTTGTGTGGGATGCTCTACCAGGTTCATTCCTAGATAATGCACTCAAAGGGCACTAAGCATAGAGTGTGAAAACTGAGTTTCCTTGAGAGCTGCTTGGAAGCCTGATGGTGTGTGAAGTTAGTGAGCCAAATGGAGTTGTTCTCCCACAAGACCCGCTCGGTTGATCCTTCTTCAATATGCCCTTCACCAACATGCAGTGTTTCCTTGATTGAATTAGCTCTCACACCAATATTTGCGTCTGGAGCCTTTGCATTGAGGGCTATCTGAAAACGGCTGTGGCGCTGAAGTTGCCTGTGAATGTGGAGTTGGTGGCATGTGAAACCCGCATGTGGAGCATTCGTTTGTGTGGGATGCTCTACCAGGTTCATTACTAGATAATGCACTCAAAGGGCACTAAACATAGAGTGTGAAAACTGAGTTTCCTTGAGAGCTGCTTGGAAGCCTGATGGTGTGTGAAGTTAGTGAGCCAAATGGAGTTGTTCTCCCACAAGAACCACTCGGCTGATCCTTCTTCAATATGCCCTTCACCAACATGCAGTGTTTCCTTGATTGAATTAGCTCTCACACCAATATTTGCGTCTAGAGCCTTTGCATTGAGGGCTATCTGAAATTGGCTGTGGTGTTGAAGTTGCCTGTGAATGTGGAGTTGGTGGCATGTGAAACCCGCATGTGGAGCATTTGTTTGTGTGGGATGCTCTACCAGGTTCATTTCAGTCCTAGCCATACAAAGGGCACTAAGCATAGAGTGTGAAAACTGAGTTTCCTTGAGAGCTGCTTGGAAGCCTGATGGTGTGTGAAGTTAGTGAGCCAAATGGAGTTGTTCTCCCACAAGAACCACTCGGCTGATCCTTCTTCAATATGCCCTTCACCAACATGCAGTGTTTCCTTGATTGAATTAGCTCTCACACCAATATTTGCGTCTAGAGCCTTTGCATTGAGGGCTATCTGAAAACGGCTGTGGCGCTGAAGTTGCCTGTGATTGTGGAGTTGGTGGCATGTGAAACCCGCATGTGGAGCATTCGTTTGTGTGGGATGCTGACCAAGCTTCATTTCAGTCCTAGGCACACAAAGAGCACTAAGCATAGAGTGTGAAAACTGAGTTTCCTTGAGAGCTGCTTGGAAGCCTGATGGTGTGTGAAGTTAGTGAGCCAAATGGAGTTGTTCTCCCACAAGACCCGCTCGGTTGATCCTTCTTCAATATGCCCTTCACCAACATGCAGTGTTTCCTTGATTGAATTAGCTCTCACACCAATATTTGCGTCTAGAGCCTTTGCATTGAGGGCTATCTGAAAACGGCTGTGGCGCTGAAGTTGCCTGTGAATGTGGAGTTGGTGGCATGTGAAACCCGCATGTGGAGCATTCGTTTGTGTGGGATGCTGACCAAGCTTCATTTCAGTCCTAGGCACACAAAGAGCACTAAGCATAGAGTGTGAAAACTGAGTTTCCTTGAGAGCTGCTTGGAAGCCTGATGGTGTGTGAAGTTAGTGAGCCAAATGGAGTTGTTCTCCCACAAGAACCACTCGGCTGATCCTTCTTCAATATGCCCTCACCAACATGCAGTGTTTCCTTGATTGAATTAGCTCTCACACCAATATTTGCGTCTAGAGCCTTTGCATTGAGGGCTATCTGAAAACGGCTGTGGCGCTGAAGTTGCCTGTGAATGTGGAGTTGGTGGCATGTGAAACCCGCATGTGGAACATTCGTTTGTGTGGGATGCTCTACCGGGTTCATTCCTACATAATGCACTTAAAGGGCACTAAGCATAGAGTGTGAAAACTGAGTTTCCTTGAGAGCTGCTTGGAAGCCTGATGGTGTGTGAAGTTAGTGAGCCAAATGGAGTTGTTCTCCCACAAGAACCACTCGGCTGATCCTTCTTCAATATGCCCTTCACCAACATGCAGTGTTTCCTTGATTGAATTAGCTCTCACACCAATATTTGTGTCTAGAGCCTTTGCATTGAGGGCTATCTGAAAACGGCTGTGGCGCTGAAGTTGCCTGTGAATGTGGAGTTGGTGGCATGTGAAACCCGCATGTGGAGCATTCGTTTGTGTGGGATGCTGACCAAGCTTCATTTCAGTCCTAGCCATACAAAGGGCACTAAGCATAGAGTGTGAAAACTGAGTTTCCTTGAGAGCTGCTTGGAAGCCTGATGGTGTGTGAAGTTAGTGAGCCAAATGGAGTTGTTCTCCCACAAGAACCACTCGGCTGATCCTTCTTCAATAGGCCCTTCACCAACATGCAGTGTTTCCTTGATTGAATTAGCTCTCACACCAATATTTGCGTCTAGAGCCTTTGCATTGAGGGCTATCTGAAAACGGCTGTGGCGCTGAAGTTGCCTGTGAATGTGGAGTTGGTTGCATGTGAAACCCGCATGTGGAGCATTCGTTTGTGTGGGATGCTCTACCAGGTTCATTTCAGTCCTAGCCATACAAAGGGCACTAAGCATAGAGTGTGAAAACTGAGTTTCCTTGAGAGCTGCTTGGAAGCCTGATGGTGTGTGAAGTTAGTGAGCCAAATGGAGTTGTTCTCCCACAAGAACCACTCGGCTGATTCTTCTTCAATATGCCCTTCACCAACATGCAGTGTTTCCTTGATTGAATTAGCTCTCACACCAATATTTGCGTCTAGAGCCTTTGCATTGAGGGCTATCTGAAAACGGCTGTGGCGCTGAAGTTGCCTGTGAATGTGGAGTTGGTGGCATGTGAAACCCGCATGTGGAGCATTCGTTTGTGTGGGATGCTCTACCAGGTTCATTCCTAGATAATGCACTCAAAGGGCACTAAGCATAGAGTGTGAAAACTGAGTTTCCTTGAGAGCTGCTTGGAAGCCTGATGGTGTGTGAAGTTAGTGAGCCAAATGGAGTTGTTCTCCCACAAGACCCGCTCGGTTGATCCTTCTTCAATATGCCCTTCACCAACATGCAGTGTTTCCTTGATTGAATTAGCTCTCACACCAATATTTGCGTCTAGAGCCTTTGCATTGAGGGCTATCTGAAAACGGCTGTGGCGCTGAAGTTGCCTGTGAATGTGGAGTTGGTGGCATGTGAAACCCGCATGTGGAGCATTCGTTTGTGTGGGATGCTCTACCAGGTTCATTACTAGATAATGCACTCAAAGGGCACTAAACATAGAGTGTGAAAACTGAGTTTCCTTGAGAGCTGCTTGGAAGCCTGATGGTGTGTGAAGTTAGTGAGCCAAATGGAGTTGTTCTCCCACAAGAACCACTCGGCTGATCCTTCTTCAATATGCCCTTCACCAACATGCAGTGTTTCCTTGATTGAATTAGCTCTCACACCAATATTTGCGTCTAGAGCCTTTGCATTGAGGGCTATCTGAAATTGGCTGTGGTGTTGAAGTTGCCTGTGAATGTGGAGTTGGTGGCATGTGAAACCCGCATGTGGAGCATTTGTTTGTGTGGGATGCTCTACCAGGTTCATTTCAGTCCTAGCCATACAAAGGGCACTAAGCATAGAGTGTGAAAACTGAGTTTCCTTGAGAGCTGCTTGGAAGCCTGATGGTGTGTGAAGTTAGTGAGCCAAATGGAGTTGTTCTCCCACAAGAACCACTCGGCTGATCCTTCTTCAATATGCCCTTCACCAACATGCAGTGTTTCCTTGATTGAATTAGCTCTCACACCAATATTTGCGTCTAGAGCCTTTGCATTGAGGGCTATCTGAAAACGGCTGTGGCGCTGAAGTTGCCTGTGAATGTGGAGTTGGTGGCATGTGAATCCCGCATGTGGAGCATTCGTTTGTGTGGGATGCTCTACCGGGTTCATTCCTACATAATGCACTCAAAGGGCACTAAGCATAGAGTGTGAAAACTGAGTTTCCTTGAGAGCTGCTTGGAAGCCTGATGGTGTGTGAAGTTAGTGAGCCAAATGGAGTTGTTCTCCCACCAGAACCACTCGGCTGATCCTTCTTCAATATGCCCTTCACCAACATGCAGTGTTTCCTTGATTGAATTAGCTCTCACACCAATATTTGTGTCTAGAGCCTTTGCATTGAGGGCTATCTGAAAACGGCTGTGGCGCTGAAGTTGCCTGTGAATGTGGAGTTGGTGGCATGTGAAACCCGCATGTGGAGCATTCGTTTGTGTGGGATGCTGACCAAGCTTCATTTCAGTCCTAGCCATACAAAGGGCACTAAGCATAGAGTGTGAAAACTGAGTTTCCTTGAGAGCTGCTTGGAAGCCTGATGGTGTGTGAAGTTAGTGAGCCAAATGGAGTTGTTCTCCCACAAGATCCACTCGGCTGATCCTTCTTCAATATGCCCTTCACCAACATGCAGTGTTTCCTTGATTGAATTAGCTCTCACACCAATATTTGCGTCTAGAGCCTTTGCATTGAGGGCTATCTGAAAACGGCCTTGGCGCTGAAGTTGCCTGTGAATGTGGAGTTGGTGGCATGTGAAACCCGCATGTGGAGCATTCGTTTGTGTGGGATGCTCTACCAGGTTCATTTCAGTCCTAGCCATACAAAGGGCACTAAGCATAGAGTGTGAAAACTGAGTTTCCTTGAGAGCTGCTTGGAAGCCTGATGGTGTGTGAAGTTAGTGAGCCAAATGGAGTTGTTCTCCCACAAGAACCACTCGGCTGATTCTTCTTCAATATGCCCTTCACCAACATGCAGTGTTTCCTTGATTGAATTAGCTCTCACACCAATATTTGCGTCTAGAGCCTTTGCATTGAGGGCTATCTGAAAACGGCTGTGGCGCTGAAGTTGCCTGTGAATGTGGAGTTGGTGGCATGTGAAACCCGCATGTGGAGCATTCGTTTGTGTGGGATGCTCTACCAGGTTCATTCCTAGATAATGCATTCAACGGGCACTAAGCATAGAGTGTGAAAACTGAGTTTCCTTGAGAGCTGCTTGGAAGCCTGATGGTGTGTGAAGTTAGTGAGCCAAATGGAGTTGTTCTCCCACAAGAACCACTCGGCTGATCCTTCTTCAATATGCCCTTCACCAACATGCAGTGTTTCCTTGATTGAATTAGCTCTCACACCAATATTTGCGTCTAGAGCCTTTGCATTGAGGGCTATCTGAAAACGGCTGTGGCGCTGAAGTTGCCTGTGAATGTGGAGTTGGTGGCATGTGAAACCCGCATGTGGAGCATTCGTTTGTGTGGGATGCTCTACCAGGTTCATTCCTAGATAATGCACTCAAAGGGCACTAAGCATAGAGTGTGAAAACTGAGTTTCCTTGAGAGCTGCTTGGAAGCCTGATGGTGTGTGAAGTTAGTGAGCCAAATGGAGTTGTTCTCCCACAAGAACCACTAGGCTGATCCTTCTTCAATATGCCCTTCACCAACATGCAGTGTTTCCTTGATTGAATTATCTCTCACACCAATATTTGCGTCTAGAGCCTTTGCATTGAGGGCTATCTGAAAACGGCCTTGGCGCTGAAGTTGCCTGTGAATGTGGAGTTGGTGGCATGTGAAACCCGCATGTGGAGCATTCGTTTGTGTGGGATGCTCTACCAGGTTCATTTCAGTCCTAGCCATACAAAGGGCACTAAGCATAGAGTGTGAAAACTGAGTTTCCTTGAGAGCTGCTTGGAAGCCTGATGGTGTGTGAAGTTAGTGAGCCAAATGGAGTTGTTCTCCCACAAGAACCACTCGGCTGATTCTTCTTCAATATGCCCTTCACCAACATGCAGTGTTTCCTTGATTGAATTAGCTCTCACACCAATATTTGCGTCTAGAGCCTTTGCATTGAGGGCTATCTGAAAACGGCTGTGGCGCTGAAGTTGCCTGTGAATGTGGAGTTGGTGGCATGTGAAACCCGCATGTGGAGCATTCGTTTGTGTGGGATGCTCTACCAGGTTCATTCCTAGATAATGCATTCAACGGGCACTAAGCATAGAGTGTGAAAACTGAGTTTCCTTGAGAGCTGCTTGGAAGCCTGATGGTGTGTGAAGTTAGTGAGCCAAATGGAGTTGTTCTCCCACAAGAACCACTCGGCTGATCCTTCTTCAATATGCCCTTCACCAACATGCAGTGTTTCCTTGATTGAATTAGCTCTCACACCAATATTTGCGTCTAGAGCCTTTGCATTGAGGGCTATCTGAAAACGGCTGTGGCGCTGAAGTTGCCTGTGAATGTGGAGTTGGTGGCATGTGAAACCCGCATGTGGAGCATTCGTTTGTGTTGGATGCTGACCAAGCTTCATTTCAGTCCTAGGCACACAAAGAGCACTAAGCATAGAGTGTGAAAACGGAGTTTCCTTGAGAGCTGCTTGGAAGCCTGATGGTGTGTGAAGTTAGTGAGCCAAATGGAGTTGTTCTCCCACAAGAACCACTCGGCTGATCCTTCTTCAATATGCCCTTCACCAACATGCAGTGTTTCCTTGATTGAATTAGCTCTCACACCAATATTTGCGTCTAGAGCCTTTGCATTGAGGGCTATCTGAAAACGGCTGTGGCGCTGAAGTTGCCTGTGAATGTGGAGTTGGTGGCATGTGAAACCCGCATGTGGAGCATTCGTTTGTGTGGAATGCTCTACCGGGTTCATTCCTACATAATGCACTCAAAGGGCACTAAGCATAGAGTGTGAAAACTGAGTTTCCTTGAGAGCTGCTTGGAAGCCTGATGGTGTGTGAAGTTAGTGAGCCAAATGGAGTTGTTCTCCCACCAGAACCACTCGGCTGATCCTTCTTCAATATGCCCTTCACCAACATGCAGTGTTTCCTTGATTGAATTAGCTCTCACACCAATATTTGTGTCTAGAGCCTTTGCATTGAGGGCTATCTGAAAACGGCTGTGGCGCTGAAGTTGCCTGTGAATGTGGAGTTGGTGGCATGTGAAACCCGCATGTGGAGCATTCGTTTGTGTGGGATGCTGACCAAGCTTCATTTCAGTCCTAGCCATACAAAGGGCACTAAGCATAGAGTGTGAAAACTGAGTTTCCTTGAGAGCTGCTTGGAAGCCTGATGGTGTGTGACGTTAGTGAGCCAAATGGAGTTGTTCTCCCACAAGAACCACTCGGCTGATCCTTTTTCAATATGCCCTTCACCAACATGCAGTGTTTCCTTGATTGAATTAGCTCTCACACCAATATTTGCATCTAGAGCCTTTGCATTGAGGGCAATGTGAAAACGGCTGTGGCGCTGAAGTTGCCTGTGAATGTGGAGTTGGTGGCATGTGAAACCCGCATGTGGAACATTCGTTTGTGTGGGATGCTCTACCGGGTTAATTCCTACATAATGCACTCAAAGGGCACTAAGCATAGAGTGTGAAAACTGAGTTTCCTTGAGAGCTGCTTGGAAGCCTGATGGTGTGTGAAGTTAGTGAGCCAAATGGAGTTGTTCTCCCACAAGAACCACTCGGCTGATCCTTCTTCAATATGCCCTTCACCAACATGCAGTGTTTCCTTGATTGAATTAGCTCTCACACCAATATTTGCGTCTAGAGCCTTTGCATTGAGGGCTATCTGAAAACGGCTGTGGCGCTGAAGTTGCCTGTGAATGTGGAGTTGGTGGCATGTGAAACCCGCATGTGGAGCATTCGTTTGTGTTGGATGCTGACCAAGCTTCATTTCAGTCCTAGGCACACAAAGAGCACTAAGCATAGAGTGTGAAAACTGAGTTTCCTTGAGAGCTGCTTGGAAGCCTGATGGTGTGTGAAGTTAGTGAGCCAAATGGAGTTGTTCTCCCACAAGAACCACTCGGCTGATCCTTCTTCAATATGCCCTTCACCAACATGCAGTGTTTCCTTGATTGAATTAGCTCTCACACCAATATTTGCGTCTAGAGCCTTTGCATTGAGGGCTATCTGAAAACGGCTGTGGCGCTGAAGTTGCCTGTGAATGTGGAGTTGGTGGCATGTGAAACCCGCATGTGGAGCATTCGTTTGTGTGGAATGCTCTACCGGGTTCATTCCTACATAATGCACTCAAAGGGCACTAAGCATAGAGTGTGAAAACTGAGTTTCCTTGAGAGCTGCTTGGAAGCCTGATGGTGTGTGAAGTTAGTGAGCCAAATGGAGTTGTTCTCCCACCAGAACCACTCGGCTGATCCTTCTTCAATATGCCCTTCACCAACATGCAGTGTTTCCTTGATTGAATTAGCTCTCACACCAATATTTGTGTCTAGAGCCTTTGCATTGAGGGCTATCTGAAAACGGCTGTGGCGCTGAAGTTGCCTGTGAATGTGGAGTTGGTGGCATGTGAAACCCGCATGTGGAGCATTCGTTTGTGTGGGATGCTGACCAAGCTTCATTTCAGTCCTAGCCATACAAAGGGCACTAAGCATAGAGTGTGAAAACTGAGTTTCCTTGAGAGCTGCTTGGAAGCCTGATGGTGTGTGACGTTAGTGAGCCAAATGGAGTTGTTCTCCCACAAGAACCACTCGGCTGATCCTTTTTCAATATGCCCTTCACCAACATGCAGTGTTTCCTTGATTGAATTAGCTCTCACACCAATATTTGCATCTAGAGCCTTTGCATTGAGGGCAATGTGAAAACGGCTGTGGCGCTGAAGTTGCCTGTGAATGTGGAGTTGGTGGCATGTGAAACCCGCATGTGGAACATTCGTTTGTGTGGGATGCTCTACCGGGTTAATTCCTACATAATGCACTCAAAGGGCACTAAGCATAGAGTGTGAAAACTGAGTTTCCTTGAGAGCTGCTTGGAAGCCTGATGGTGTGTGAAGTTAGTGAGCCAAATGGAGTTGTTCTCCCACAAGAACCACTCGGCTGATCCTTCTTCAATATGCCCTTCACCAACATGCAGTGTTTCCTTGATTGAATTAGCTCTCACACCAATATTTGCGTCTAGAGCCTTTGCATTGAGGGCTATCTGAAAACGGCTGTGGCGCTGAAGTTGCCTGTGAATGTGGAGTTGGTGGCATGTGAAACCCGCATGTGGAGCATTTGTTTGTGTGGGATGCTCTACCAGGTTCATTTCAGTCCTAGCCATACAAAGGGCACTAAGCATAGAGTGTGAAAACTGAGTTTCCTTGAGAGCTGCTTGGAAGCCTGATGGTGTGTGAAGTTAGTGAGCCAAATGGAGTTGTTCTCCCACAAGAACCACTCGGCTGATCCTTCTTCAATAGGCCCTTCACCAACATGCAGTGTTTCCTTGATTGAATTAGCTCTCACACCAATATTTGCGTCTAGAGCCTTTGCATTGAGGGCTATCTGAAAACGGCTGTGGCGCTGAAGTTGCCTGTGAATGTGGAGTTGGTGGCATGTGAAACCCGCATGTGGAGCATTCGTTTGTGTGGGATGCTCTACCAGGTTCATTTCAGTCCTAGCCATACAAAGGGCACTAAGCATAGAGTGTGAAAACTGAGTTTCCTTGAGAGCTGCTTGGAAGCCTGATGGTGTGTGAAGTTAGTGAGCCAAATGGAGTTGTTCTCCCACAAGAACCACTCGGCTGATTCTTCTTCAATATGCCCTTCACCAACATGCAGTGTTTCCTTGATTGAATTAGCTCTCACACCAATATTTGCGTCTAGAGCCTTTGCATTGAGGGCTATCTGAAAACGGCTGTGGCGCTGAAGTTGCCTGTGAATGTGGAGTTGGTGGCATGTGAAACCCGCATGTGGAGCATTCGTTTGTGTGGGATGCTCTACCAGGTTCATTACTAGATAATGCACTCAAAGGGCACTAAACATAGAGTGTGAAAACTGAGTTTCCTTGAGAGCTGCTTGGAAGCCTGATGGTGTGTGAAGTTAGTGAGCCAAATGGAGTTGTTCTCCCACAAGAACCACTCGGCTGATCCTTCTTCAATATGCCCTTCACCAACATGCAGTGTTTCCTTGATTGAATTAGCTCTCACACCAATATTTGCGTCTAGAGCCTTTGCATTGAGGGCTATCTGAAATTGGCTGTGGTGTTGAAGTTGCCTGTGAATGTGGAGTTGGTGGCATGTGAAACCCGCATGTGGAGCATTTGTTTGTGTGGGATGCTCTACCAGGTTCATTTCAGTCCTAGCCATACAAAGGGCACTAAGCATAGAGTGTGAAAACTGAGTTTCCTTGAGAGCTGCTTGGAAGCCTGATGGTGTGTGAAGTTAGTGAGCCAAATGGAGTTGTTCTCCCACAAGAACCACTCGGCTGATCCTTCTTCAATATGCCCTTCACCAACATGCAGTGTTTCCTTGATTGAATTAGCTCTCACACCAATATTTGCGTCTAGAGCCTTTGCATTGAGGGCTATCTGAAAACGGCTGTGGCGCTGAAGTTGCCTGTGAATGTGGAGTTGGTGGCATGTGAATCCCGCATGTGGAGCATTCGTTTGTGTGGGATGCTCTACCAGGTTCATTTCAGTCCTAGCCATACAAAGGGCACTAAGCATAGAGTGTGAAAACTGAGTTTCCTTGAGAGCTGCTTGGAAGCCTGATGGTGTGTGAAGTTAGTGAGCCAAATGGAGTTGTTCTCCCACAAGAACCACTCGGCTGATCCTTCTTCAATATGCCCTTCACCAACATGCAGTGTTTCCTTGATTGAATTAGCTCTCACACCAATATTTGCGTCTAGAGCCTTTGCATTGAGGGCTATCTGAAAACGGCTGTGGCGCTGAAGTTGCCTGTGAATGTGGAGTTGGTGGCATGTGAAACCCGCATGTGGAGCATTCGTTTGTGTGGGATGCTCTACCAGGTTCATTCCTAGATAATGCACTCAAAGGGCACTAAGCATAGAGTGTGAAAACTGAATTTCCTTGAGAGCTGCTTGGAAGCCTGATGGTGTGTGAAGTTAGTGAGCCAAATGGAGTTGTTCTCCCACAAGAACCACTCGGCTGATCCTTCTTCAATATGCCCTTCACCAACATGCAGTGTTTCCTTGATTGAATTAGCTCTCACACCAATATTTGCGTCTAGAGCCTTTGCATTGAGGGCTATCTGAAAACGGCTGTGGCGCTGAAGTTGCCTGTGAATGTGGAGTTGGTGGCATGTGAAACCCGCATGTGGAGCATTCGTTTGTGTGGGATGCTCTACCAGGTTCATTCCTAGATAATGCACTCAAAGGGCACTAAGCATAGAGTGTGAAAACTGAGTTTCCTTGAGAGCTGCTTGGAAGCCTGATGGTGTGTGAAGTTAGTGAGCCAAATGGAGTTGTTCTCCCACAAGAACCACTAGGCTGATCCTTCTTCAATATGCCCTTCACCAACATGCAGTGTTTCCTTGATTGAATTAGCTCTCACACCAATATTTGCGTCTAGAGCCTTTGCATTGAGGGTTATCTGAAAACGGCTGTGGCGCTGAAGTTGCCTGTGAATGTGGAGTTGGTGGCATGTGAAACCCGCATGTGGAGCATTCGTTTGTGTGGTATGCTCTACCAGGTTCATTCCTAGATAATGCACTCAAAGGGCACTAAGCATAGAATGTGAAAACTGAGTTTCCTTGAGAGCTGCTTGGAAGCCTGATGGTGTGTGACGTTAGTGAGCCAAATGGAGTTGTTCTCCCACAAGAACCACTCGGCTGATCCTTCTTCAATATGCCCTTCACCAACATGCAGTGTTTCCTTGATTGAATTAGCTCTCACACCAATATTTGCGTCTAGAGCGTTTGCATTGAGGGCTATCTGAAAACGGCTGTGGCGCTGAAGTTGCCTGTGAATGTGGAGTTGGTGGCATGTGAAACCCGCATGTGGAACATTCGTTTGTGTGGGATGCTCTACCGGCTTCATTCCTACAAAATGCACTCAAAGGGCACTAAGCATAGAGTGTGAAAACTGAGTTTCCTTGAGAGCTGCTTGGAAGCCTGATGGTGTGTGAAGTTAGTGAGCCAAATGGAGTTGTTCTCCCACAAGAACCACTCGGCTGATCCTTCTTCAATATGCCCTTCACCAACATGCAGTGTTTCCTTGATTGAATTAGCTCTCACACCAATATTTGCGTCTAGAGCCTTTGCATTGAGGGCTATCTGAAAACGGCTGTGGCGCTGAAGTTGCCTGTGAATGTGGAGTTGGTGGCATGTGAAACCCGCATGTGGAGCATTCGTTTGTGTGGGATGCTGACCAAGCTTCATTTCAGTCCTAGCCATACAAAGGGCACTAAGCATAGAGTGTGAAAACTGAGTTTCCTTGAGAGCTGCTTAGAAGCCTGATGGTGTGTGACGTTAGTGAGCCAAATGGAGTTGTTCTCCCACAAGAACCACTCGGCTGATCCTTCTTCAATATGCCCTTCACCAACATGCAGTGTTTCCTTGATTGAATTAGCTCTCACACCAATATTTGCGTCTAGAGCCTTTGCATTGAGGGCTATCTGAAAACGGCCTTGGCGCTGAAGTTGCCTGTGAATGTGGAGTTGGTGGCATGTGAAACCCGCATGTGGAGCATTCGTTTGTGTGGGATGCTCTACCAGGTTCATTTCAGTCCTAGCCATACAAAGGGCACTAAGCATAGAGTGTGAAAACTGAGTTTCCTTGAGAGCTGCTTGGAAGCCTGATGGTGTGTGAAGTTAGTGAGCCAAATGGAGTTGTTCTCCCACAAGAACCACTCGGCTGATTCTTCTTCAATATGCCCTTCACCAACATGCAGTGTTTCCTTGATTGAATTAGCTCTCACACCAATATTTGCGTCTAGAGCCTTTGCATTGAGGGCTATCTGAAAACGGCTGTGGCGCTGAAGTTGCCTGTGAATGTGGAGTTGGTGGCATGTGAAACCCGCATGTGGAGCATTCGTTTGTGTGGGATGCTCTACCAGGTTCATTCCGAGATAATGCATTCAACGGGCACTAAGCATAGAGTGTGAAAACTGAGTTTCCTTGAGAGCTGCTTGGAAGCCTGATGGTGTGTGAAGTTAGTGAGCCAAATGGAGTTGTTCTCCCACAAGAACCACTCGGCTGATCCTTCTTCAATATGCCCTTCACCAACATGCAGTGTTTCCTTGATTGAATTAGCTCTCACACCAATATTTGCGTCTAGAGCCTTTGCATTGAGGGCTATCTGAAAACGGCTGTGGCGCTGAAGTTGCCTGTGAATGTGGAGTTGGTGGCATGTGAAACCCGCATGTGGAGCATTCGTTTGTGTTGGATGCTGACCAAGCTTCATTTCAGTCCTAGGCACACAAAGAGCACTAAGCATAGAGTGTGAAAACGGAGTTTCCTTGAGAGCTGCTTGGAAGCCTGATGGTGTGTGAAGTTAGTGAGCCAAATGGAGTTGTTCTCCAACAAGAACCACTCGGCTGATCCTTCTTCAATATGCCCTTCACCAACATGCAGTGTTTCCTTGATTGAATTAGCTCTCACACCAATATTTGCGTCTAGAGCCTTTGCATTGAGGGCTATCTGAAAACGGCTGTGGCGCTGAAGTTGCCTGTGAATGTGGAGTTGGTGGCATGTGAAACCCGCATGTGGAACATTCGTTTGTGTGGGATGCTCTACCGGGTTCATTCCTACATAATGCACTCAAAGGGCACTAAGCATAGAGTGTGAAAACTGAGTTTCCTTGAGAGCTGCTTGGGAGCCTGATGGTGTGTGAAGTTAGTGAGCCAAATGGAGTTGTTCTCCCACAAGAACCACTCGGCTGATCCTTCTTCAATATGCCCTTCACCAACATGCAGTGTTTCCTTGATTGAATTAGCTCTCACACCAATATTTGTGTCTAGAGCCTTTGCATTGAGGGCTATCTGAAAACGGCTGTGGCGCTGAAGTTGCCTGTGAATGTGGAGTTGGTGGCATGTGAAACCCGCATGTGGAGCATTCGTTTGTGTGGGATGCTGACCAAGCTTCATTTCAGTCCTAGCCATACAAAGGGCACTAAGCATAGAGTGTGAAAACTGAGTTTCCTTGAGAGCTGCTTGGAAGCCTGATGCTGTGTGACGTTAGTGAGCCAAATGGAGTTGTTCTCCCACAAGAACCACTCGGCTGATCCTTCTTCAATATGCCCTTCACCAACATGCAGTGTTTCCTTGATTGAATTAGCTCTCACACCAATATTTGCATCTAGAGCCTTTGCATTGAGGGCAATGTGAAAACGGCTGTGGCGCTGAAGTTGCCTGTGAATGTGGAGTTGGTGGCATGTGAAACCCGCATGTGGAACATTCGTTTGTGTGGGATGCTCTACCGGGTTAATTCCTACATAATGCACTCAAAGGGCACTAAGCATAGAGTGTGAAAACTGAGTTTCCTTGAGAGCTGCTTGGAAGCCTGATGGTGTGTGAAGTTAGTGAGCCAAATGGAGTTGTTCTCCCACAAGAACCACTCGGCTGATCCTTCTTCAATATGCCCTTCACCAACATGCAGTGTTTCCTTGATTGAATTAGCTCTCACACCAATATTTGCGTCTAGAGCCTTTGCATTGAGGGCTATCTGAAAACTGCCTTGGCGCTGAAGTTGCCTGTGAATGTGGAGTTGGTGGCATGTGAAACCCGCATGTGGAGCATTTGTTTGTGTGGGATGCTCTACCAGGTTCATTTCAGTCCTAGCCATACAAAGGGCACTAAGCATAGAGTGTGAAAACTGAGTTTCCTTGAGAGCTGCTTGGAAGCCTGATGGTGTGTGAAGTTAGTGAGCCAAATGGAGTTGTTCTCCCACAAGAACCACTCGGCTGATCCTTCTTCAATATGCCCTTCACCAACATGCAGTGTTTCCTTGATTGAATTAGCTCTCACACCAATATTTGCGTCTAGAGCCTTTGCATTGAGGGCTATCTGAAAACGGCTGTGGCGCTGAAGTTGCCTGTGAATGTGGAGTTGTTGGCATGTGAAACCCGCATGTGGAGCATTCGTTTGTGTGGGATGCTCTACCAGGTTCATTTCAGTCCTAGCCATACAAAGGGCACTAAGCATAGAGTGTGAAAACTGAGTTTCCTTGAGAGCTGCTTGGAAGCCTGATGGTGTGTGAAGTTAGTGAGCCAAATGGAGTTGTTCTCCCACAAGAACCACTCGGCTGGTCCTTCTTCAATATGCGCTTCACCAACATGCAGTGTTTCCTTGATTGAATTAGCTCTCACACCAATATTTGCGTCTAGAGCCTTTGCATTGAGGGCTATCTGAAAACGGCTGTGGCGCTGAAGTTGCCTGTGAATGTGGAGTTGGTGGCATGTGAAACCCGCATGTGGAGCATTCGTTTGTGTGGGATGCTCTACCAGGTTCATTCCTAGATAATGCACTCAAAGGGCACTAAGCATAGAGTGTGAAAACTGAGTTTCCTTGAGAGCTGCTTGGAAGCCTGATGGTGTGTGAAGTTAGTGAGCCAAATGGAGTTGTTCTCCCACAAGACCCGCTCGGTTGATCCTTCTTCAATATGCCCTTCACCAACATGCAGTGTTTCCTTGATTGAATTAGCTCTCACACCAATATTTGCGTCTAGAGCCTTTGCATTGAGGGCTATCTGAAAACGGCTGTGGCGCTGAAGTTGCCTGTGAATGTGGAGTTGGTGGCATGTGAAACCCGCATGTGGAGCATTCGTTTGTGTGGGATGCTCTACCAGGTTCATTCCTAGATAATGCATTCAATGGGCACTAAACATAGAGTGTGAAAACTGAGTTTCCTTGAGAGCTGCTTGGAAGCCTGATGGTGTGTGAAGTTAGTGAGCCAAATGGAGTTGTTCTCCCACAAGAACCACTCGGCTGATCCTTCTTCAATATGCCCTTCACCAACATGCAGTGTTTCCTTGATTGAATTAGCTCTCACACCAATATTTGCGTCTAGAGCCTTTGCATTGAGGGCTATCTGAAAACGGCTGTGGCGCTGAAGTTGCCTGTGAATGTGGAGTTGGTGGCATGTGAAACCCGCATGTGGAGCATTCGTTTGTGTGGGATGCTGACCAAGCTTCATTTCAGTCCTAGGCACACAAAGAGCACTAAGCATAGAGTGTGAAAACTGAGTTTCCTTGAGAGCTGCTTGGAAGCCTGATGGTGTGTGAAGTTAGTGAGCCAAATGGAGTTGTTCTCCCACCAGAACCACTCGGCTGATCCTTCTTCAATATGCCCTTCACCAACATGCAGTGTTTCCTTGATTGAATTAGCTCTCACACCAATATTTGCGTCTAGAGCCTTTGCATTGAGGGCTATCTGAAAACGGCTGCGGCGCTGAAGTTGCCTGTGAATGTGGAGTTGGTGGCATGTGAAACCCGCATGTGGAGCATTCGTTTATGTGGGATGCTCTACCAGGTTCATTCCTAGATAATGCACTCAAAGGGCACTAAGCATAGAGTGTGAAAACTGAGTTTCCTTGAGAGCTGCTTGGAAGCCTGATGGTGTGTGAAGTTAGTGAGCCAAATGGAGTTGTTCACCCACAAGAACCACTCGGCTGATCCTTCTTCAATATGCCCTTCACCAACATGCAGTGTTTCCTTGATTGAATTAGCTCTCACACCAATATTTGCGTCTAGAGCCTTTGCATTGAGGGCTATCTGAAAACGGCTGTGGCGCTGAAGTTGCCTGTGAATGTGGAGTTGGTTGCATGTGAAACCCGCATGTGGAGCATTCGTTTGTGTGGGATGCTGACCAAGCTTCATTTCAGTCCTAGGCACACAAAGAGCACTAAGCATAGAGTGTGAAAACTGAGTTTCCTTGAGAGCTGCTTGGAAGCCTGATGGTGTGTGAAGTTAGTGAGCCAAATGGAGTTGTTCTCCCACAAGAACCACTCGGCTGATCCTTCTTCAATATGCCCTTCACCAACATGCAGTGTTTCCTTGATTGAATTAGCTCTCACACCAATATTTGCGTCTAGAGCCTTTGCATTGAGGGCTATCTGAAAACGGCTGTGGCGCTGAAGTTGCCTGTGAATGTGGAGTTGGTGGCATGTGAAACCCGCATGTGGAGCATTCGTTTGTGTGGGATGCTCTACCAGGTTCATTCCTAGATAATGCACTCAAAGGGCACTAAGCATAGAGTGTGAAAACTGAGTTTCCTTGAGAGCTGCTTGGAAGCCTGATGGTGTGTGAAGTTAGTGAGCCAAATGGAGTTGTTCTCCCACAAGAACCACTCGGCTGATCCTTCTTCAATATGCCCTTCACCAACATGCAGTGTTTCCTTGATTGAATTAGCTCTCACACCAATATTTGCGTCTAGAGCCTTTGCATTGAGGGCTATCTGAAAACGGCTGTGGCGCTGAAGTTGCCTGTGATTGTGGAGTTGGTGGCATGTGAAACCCGCATGTGGAGCATTCGTTTGTGTGGGATGCTGACCAAGCTTCATTTCAGTCCTAGGCACACAAAGAGCACTAAGCATAGAGTGTGAAAACTGAGTTTCCTTGAGAGCTGCTTGGAAGCCTGATGGTGTGTGAAGTTAGTGAGCCAAATGGAGTTGTTCTCCCACAAGAACCACTCGGCTGATCCTTCTTCAATATGCCCTCACCAACATGCAGTGTTTCCTTGATTGAATTAGCTCTCACACCAATATTTGCGTCTAGAGCCTTTGCATTGAGGGCTATCTGACAACGGCTGTGGCGCTGAAGTTGCCTGTGAATGTGGAGTTGGTGGCATGTGAAACCCGCATGTGGAGCATTCGTTTGTGTGGGATGCTCTACCAGGTTCATTTCAGTCCTAGCCATACAAAGGGCACTAAGCATAGAGTGTGAAAACTGAGTTTCCTTGAGAGCTGCTTGGAAGCCTGATGGTGTGTGAAGTTAGTGAGCCAAATGGAGTTGTTCTCCCACAAGAACCACTCGGCTGATCCTTCTTCAATATGCCCTCACCAACATGCAGTGTTTCCTTGATTGAATTAGCTCTCACACCAATATTTGCGTCTAGAGCCTTTGCATTGAGGGCTATCTGAAAACGGCTGTGGCGCTGAAGTTGCCTGTGAATGTGGAGTTGGTGGCATGTGAAACCCGCATGTGGAGCATTCGTTTGTGTGGGATGCTCTACCAGGTTCATTCCTAGATAATGCACTCAAAGGGCACTAAGCATAGAGTGTGAAAACTGAGTTTCCTTGAGAGCTGCTTGGAAGCCTGATGGTGTGTGAAGTTAGTGAGCCAAATGGAGTTGTTCTCCCACAAGACCCGCTCGGTTGATCCTTCTTCAATATGCCCTTCACCAACATGCAGTGTTTCCTTGATTGAATTAGCTCTCACACCAATATTTGCGTCTAGAGCCTTTGCATTGAGGGCTATCTGAAAACGGCTGCGGCGCTGAAGTTGCCTGTGAATGTGGAGTTGGTGGCATGTGAAACCCGCATGTGGAGCATTCGTTTATGTGGGATGCTCTACCAGGTTCATTCCTAGATAATGCACTCAAAGGGCACTAAGCATAGAGTGTGAAAACTGAGTTTCCTTGAGAGCTGCTTGGAAGCCTGATGGTGTGTGAAGTTAGTGAGCCAAATGGAGTTGTTCACCCACAAGAACCACTCGGCTGATCCTTCTTCAATATGCCCTTCACCAACATGCAGTGTTTCCTTGATTGAATTAGCTCTCACACCAATATTTGCGTCTAGAGCCTTTGCATTGAGGGCTATCTGAAAACGGCTGTGGCGCTGAAGTTGCCTGTGAATGTGGAGTTGGTTGCATGTGAAACCCGCATGTGGAGCATTCGTTTGTGTGGGATGCTGACCAAGCTTCATTTCAGTCCTAGGCACACAAAGAGCACTAAGCATAGAGTGTGAAAACTGAGTTTCCTTGAGAGCTGCTTGGAAGCCTGATGGTGTGTGAAGTTAGTGAGCCAAATGGAGTTGTTCTCCCACAAGAACCACTCGGCTGATCCTTCTTCAATATGCCCTTCACCAACATGCAGTGTTTCCTTGATTGAATTAGCTCTCACACCAATATTTGCGTCTAGAGCCTTTGCATTGAGGGCTATCTGAAAACGGCTGTGGCGCTGAAGTTGCCTGTGAATGTGGAGTTGGTGGCATGTGAAACCCGCATGTGGAGCATTCGTTTGTGTGGGATGCTCTACCAGGTTCATTCCTAGATAATGCACTCAAAGGGCACTAAGCATAGAGTGTGAAAACTGAGTTTCCTTGAGAGCTGCTTGGAAGCCTGATGGTGTGTGAAGTTAGTGAGCCAAATGGAGTTGTTCTCCCACAAGAACCACTCGGCTGATCCTTCTTCAATATGCCCTTCACCAACATGCAGTGTTTCCTTGATTGAATTAGCTCTCACACCAATATTTGCGTCTAGAGCCTTTGCATTGAGGGCTATCTGAAAACGGCTGTGGCGCTGAAGTTGCCTGTGATTGTGGAGTTGGTGGCATGTGAAACCCGCATGTGGAGCATTCGTTTGTGTGGGATGCTGACCAAGCTTCATTTCAGTCCTAGGCACACAAAGAGCACTAAGCATAGAGTGTGAAAACTGAGTTTCCTTGAGAGCTGCTTGGAAGCCTGATGGTGTGTGAAGTTAGTGAGCCAAATGGAGTTGTTCTCCCACAAGAACCACTCGGCTGATCCTTCTTCAATATGCCCTCACCAACATGCAGTGTTTCCTTGATTGAATTAGCTCTCACACCAATATTTGCGTCTAGAGCCTTTGCATTGAGGGCTATCTGAAAACGGCTGTGGCGCTGAAGTTGCCTGTGAATGTGGAGTTGGTGGCATGTGAAACCCGCATGTGGAGCATTCGTTTGTGTGGGATGCTCTACCAGGTTCATTTCAGTCCTAGCCATACAAAGGGCACTAAGCATAGAGTGTGAAAACTGAGTTTCCTTGAGAGCTGCTTGGAAGCCTGATGGTGTGTGAAGTTAGTGAGCCAAATGGAGTTGTTCTCCCACAAGAACCACTCGGCTGATCCTTCTTCAATATGCCCTCACCAACATGCAGTGTTTCCTTGATTGAATTAGCTCTCACACCAATATTTGCGTCTAGAGCCTTTGCATTGAGGGCTATCTGAAAACGGCTGTGGCGCTGAAGTTGCCTGTGAATGTGGAGTTGGTGGCATGTGAAACCCGCATGTGGAGCATTCGTTTGTGTGGGATGCTCTACCAGGTTCATTCCTAGATAATGCACTCAAAGGGCACTAAGCATAGAGTGTGAAAACTGAGTTTCCTTGAGAGCTGCTTGGAAGCCTGATGGTGTGTGAAGTTAGTGAGCCAAATGGAGTTGTTCTCCCACAAGACCCGCTCGGTTGATCCTTCTTCAATATGCCCTTCACCAACATGCAGTGTTTCCTTGATTGAATTAGCTCTCACACCAATATTTGCGTCTAGAGCCTTTGCATTGAGGGCTATCTGAAAACGGCTGTGGCGCTGAAGTTGCCTGTGAATGTGGAGTTGGTGGCATGTGAAACCCGCATGTGGAGCATTCGTTTGTGTGGGATGCTGACCAAGCTTCATTTCAGTCCTAGGCACACAAAGAGCACTAAGCATAGAGTGTGAAAACTGAGTTTCCTTGAGAGCTGCTTGGAAGCCTGATGGTGTGTGAAGTTAGTGAGCCAAATGGAGTTGTTCTCCCACAAGAACCACTCGGCTGATCCTTCTTCAATATGCCCTTCACCAACATGCAGTGTTTCCTTGATTGAATTAGCTCTCACACCAATATTTGCGTCTGGAGCCTTTGCATTGAGGGCTATCTGAAAACGGCTGTGGCGCTGAAGTTGCCTGTGAATGTGGAGTTGGTGGCATGTGAAACCCGCATGTGGAGCATTCGTTTGTGTGGAATGCTCTACCAGGTTCATTCCTAGATAATGCACTCAAAGGGCACTAATCATAGAGTGTGAAAACTGAGTTTCCTTGAGAGCTGCTTGGAAGCCTGATGGTGTGTGAAATTAGTGAGCCAAATGGAGTTGTTCTCCCACAAGACCCGCTCGGTTGATCCTTCTTCAATATGCCCTTCACCAACATGCAGTGTTTCCTTGATTGAATTAGCTCTCACACCAATATTTGCGTCTAGAGCTTTTGCATTGAGGGCTATCTGAAAACGGCTGTGGCGCTGAAGTTGCCTGTGAATGTGGAGTTGGTGGCATGTGAAACCCGCATGTGGAGCATTCGTTTGTGTGGGATGCTCTACCAGGTTCATTCCTAGATAATGCACTCAAAGGGCACTAAGCATAGAGTGTGAAAACTGAGTTTCCTTGAGAGCTGCTTGGAAGCCTGATGGTGTGTGAAGTTAGTGAGCCAAATGGAGTTGTTCTCCCACAAGAACCACTCGGCCGATCCTTCTTCAATATGCCCTTCACCAACATGCAGTGTTTCCTTGATTGAATTAGCTCTCACACCAATATTTGCGTCTAGAGCCTTTGCATTGAGGGCTATCTGAAAACGGCTGTGGCGCTGAAGTTGCCTGTGAATGTGGAGTTGGTGGCATGTGAAACCCGCATGTGGAGCATTCGTTTATGTGGGATGCTCTACCAGGTTCATTCCTAGATAATGCACTCAAAGGGCACTAAGCATAGAGTGTGAAAACTGAGTTTCCTTGAGAGCTGCTTGGAAGCCTGATGGTGTGTGAAGTTAGTGAGCCAAATGGAGTTGTTCACCCACAAGAACCACTCGGCTGATCCTTCTTCAATATGCCCTTCACCAACATGCAGTGTTTCCTTGATTGAATTAGCTCTCACACCAATATTTGCGTCTAGAGCCTTTGCATTGAGGGCTATCTGAAAACGGCTGTGGCGCTGAAGTTGCCTGTGAATGTGGAGTTGGTGGCATGTGAAACCCGCATGTGGAGCATTCGTTTGTGTGGGATGCTCTACCAGGTTCATTCCTAGATAAGGCATTCAATGGGCACTAAACAAGGAGTGTGAAAACTGAGTTTCCTTGAGAGCTGCTTGGAAGCCTGATGGTGTGTGAAGTTAGTGAGCCAAATGGAGTTGTTCTCCCACAAGAACCACTCGGCTGATCCTTCTTCAATATGCCCTTCACCAACATGCAGTGTTTCCTTGATTGAATTAGCTCTCACACCAATATTTGCGTCTAGAGCCTTTGCATTGAGGGCTATCTGAAAACGGCTGTGGCGCTGAAGTTGCCTGTGAATGTGGAGTTGGTGGCATGTGAAACCCGCATGTGGAGCATTCGTTTGTGTGGGATGCTCTACCAGGTTCATTCCTACATAATGCACTCAAAGGGCACTAAGCATAGAGTGTGAAAACTGAGTTTCCTTGAGAGCTGCTTGGAAGCCTGATGGTGTGTGAAGTTAGTGAGCCAAATGGAGTTGTTCTCCCACAAGAACCACTCGGCTGATCCTTCTTCAATATGCCCTTCACCAACATGCAGTGTTTCCTTGATTGAATTAGCTCTCACACCAATATTTGCGTCTAGAGCCTTTGCATTGAGGGCTATCTGAAAACGGCTGTGGCGCTGAAGTTGCCTGTGAATGTGGAGTTGGTGGCATGTGAAACCCGCATGTGGAGCATTCGTTTGTGTGGGATGCTGACCAAGCTTCATTTCAGTCCTAGGCACACAAAGAGCACTAAGCATAGAGTGTGAAAACTGAGTTTCCTTGAGAGCTGCTTGGAAGCCTGATGGTGTGTGAAGTTAGTGAGCCCAATGGAGTTGTTCTCCCACAAGAACCACTCGGCTGATCCTTCTTCAATATGCCCTCACCAACATGCAGTGTTTCCTTGATTGAATTAGCTCTCACACCAATATTTGCGTCTAGAGCCTTTGCATTGAGGGCTATCTGAAAACGGCTGTGGCGCTGAAGTTGCCTGTGAATGTGGAGTTGGTGGCATGTGAAACCCGCATGTGGAGCATTCGTTTGTGTGGGATGCTCTACCAGGTTCATTTCAGTCCTAGCCGTACAAAGGGCACTAAGCATAGAGTGTGAAAACTGAGTTTCCTTGAGAGCTGCTTGGAAGCCTGATGGTGTGTGAAGTTAGTGAGCCCAATGGAGTTGTTCTCCCACAAGAACCACTCGGCTGATCCTTCTTCAATATGCCCTTCACCAACATGCAGTGTTTCCTTGATTGAATTAGCTCTCACACCAATATTTGCGTCTAGAGCCTTTGCATTGAGGGCTATCTGAAAACGGCTGTGGCGCTGAAGTTGCCTGTGAATGTGGAGTTGGTGGCATGTGAAACCCGCATGTGGAGCATTCGTTTGTGTGGGATGCTGACCAAGCTTCATTTCAGTCCTAGGCACACAAAGAGCACTAAGCATAGAGTGTGAAAACTGAGTTTCCTTGAGAGCTGCTTGGAAGCCTGATGGTGTGTGAAGTTAGTGAGCCAAATGGAGTTGTTCTCCCACAAGAACCACTCGGCTGATCCTTCTTCAATATGCCCTTCACCAACATGCAGTGTTTCCTTGATTGAATTAGCTCTCACACCAATATTTGCGTCTAGAGCCTTTGCATTGAGGGCTATCTGAAAACGGCTGTGGCGCTGAAGTTGCCTGTGAATGTGGAGTTGGTGGCATGTGAAACCCGCATGTGGAGCATTCGTTTGTGTGGGGTGCTCTACCAGGTTCATTCCTAGATAATGCATTCAATGGGCACTAAACATGGAGTGTGAAAACTGAGTTTCCTTGAGAGCTGCTTGGAAGCCTGATGGTGTGTGAAGTTAGTGAGCCAAATGGAGTTGTTCTCCCACAAGAACCACTCGGCTGATCCTTCTTCAATATGCCCTTCACCAACATGCAGTGTTTCCTTGATTGAATTAGCTCTCACACCAATATTTGCGTCTAGAGCCTTTGCATTGAGGGCTATCTGAAAACGGCTGTGGCGCTGAAGTTGCCTGTGAATGTGGAGTTGGTGGCATGTGAAACCCGCATGTGGAGCATTCGTTTGTGTGGGATGCTCTACCAGGTTCATTCCTAGATAATGCACTCAAAGGGCACTAATCATAGAGTGTGAAAACTGAGTTTCCTTGAGAGCTGCTTGGAAGCCTGATGGTGTGTGAAGTTAGTGAGCCAAATGGAGTTGTTCTCCCACAAGAACCACTCGGCTGATCCTTCTTCAATATGCCCTTCACCAACATGCAGTGTTTCCTTGATTGAATTAGCTCTCACACCAATATTTGCGTCTAGAGCCTTTGCATTGAGGGCTATCTGAAAACGGCTGTGGCGCTGAAGTTGCCTGTGAATGTGGAGTTGGTGGCATGTAAAACCCGCATGTGGAGCATTCGTTTGTGTGGGATGCTGACCAAGCTTCATTTAAGTCCTAGGCACACAAAGAGCACTAAGCATAGAGTGTGAAAACTGAGTTTCCTTGAGAGCTGCGTGGAAGCCTGATGGTGTGTGAAGTTAGTGAGCCCAATGGAGTTGTTCTCCCACAAGAACCACTCGGCTGATCCTTCTTCAATATGCCCTCACCAACATGCAGTGTTTCCTTGATTGAATTAGCTCTCACACCAATATTTGCGTCTAGAGCCTTTGCATTGAGGGCTATCTGAAAACGGCTGTGGCGCTGAAGTTGCCTGTGAATGTGGAGTTGGTGGCATGTGAAACCCGCATGTGGAGCATTCGTTTGTGTGGGATGCTCTACCAGGTTCATTTCAGTCCTAGCCGTACAAAGGGCACTAAGCATAGAGTGTGAAAACTGAGTTTCCTTGAGAGCTGCTTGGAAGCCTGATGGTGTGTGAAGTTAGTGAGCCCAATGGAGTTGTTCTCCCACAAGAACCACTCGGCTGATCCTTCTTCAATATGCCCTTCACCAACATGCAGTGTTTCCTTGATTGAATTAGCTCTCACACCAATATTTGCGTCTAGAGCCTTTGCATTGAGGGCTATCTGAAAACGGCTGTGGCGCTGAAGTTGCCTGTGAATGTGGAGTTGGTGGCATGTGAAACCCGCATGTGGAGCATTCGTTTGTGTGGGATGCTCACCAAGCTTCATTTCAGTCCTAGGCACACAAAGAGCACTAAGCATAGAGTGCGAAAACTGAGTTTCCTTGAGAGCTGCTTGGAAGCCTGATGGTGTGTGAAGTTAGTGAGCCAAATGGAGTTGTTCTCCCACAAGAACCACTCGGCTGATCCTTCTTCAATATGCCCTTCACCAACATGCAGTGTTTCCTTGATTGAATTAGCTCTCACACCAATATTTGCGTCTAGAGCCTTTGCATTGAGGGCTATCTGAAAACGGCTGTGGCGCTGAAGTTGCCTGTGAATGTGGAGTTGGTGGCATGTGAAACCCGCATGTGGAGCATTCGTTTGTGTGGGGTGCTCTACCAGGTTCATTCCTAGATAATGCATTCAATGGGCACTAAACATGGAGTGTGAAAACTGAATTTCCTTGAGAGCAGCTTGGAAGCCTGATGGTGTGTGAAGTTAGTGAGCCAAATGGAGTTGTTCTCCCACAAGAACCACTCGGCTGATCCTTCTTCAATATGCCCTTCACCAACATGCAGTGTTTCCTTGATTGAATTAGGTCTCACACCAATATTTGCGTCTAGAGCCTTTGCATTGAGGGCTATCTGAAAACGGCTGTGGCGCTGAAGTTGCCTGTGAATGTGGAGTTGGTGGCATGTGAAACCCGCATGTGGAGCATTCGTTTGTGTGGGATGCTCTACCAGGTTCATTCCTAGATAATGCACTCAAAGGGCACTAATCATAGAGTGTGAAAACTGAGTTTCCTTGAGAGCTGCTTGGAAGCCTGATGGTGTGTGAAGTTAGTGAGCCAAATGGAGTTGTTCTCCCACAAGAACCACTCGGCTGATCCTTCTTCAATATGCCCTTCACCAACATGCAGTGTTTCCTTGATTGAATTAGCTCTCACACCAATATTTGCGTCTAGAGCCTTTGCATTGAGGGCTAGCTGAAAACGGCTGTGGCGCTGAAGTTGCCTGTGAATGTGGAGTTGGTGGCATGTAAAACCCGCATGTGGAGCATTCGTTTGTGTGGGATGCTGACCAAGCTTCATTTCAGTCCTAGGCACACAAAGAGCACTAAGCATAGAGTGTGAAAACTGAGTTTCCTTGAGAGCTGCGTGGAAGCCTGATGGTGTGTGAAGTTAGTGAGCCCAATGGAGTTGTTCTCCCACAAGAACCACTCGGCTGATCCTTCTTCAATATGCCCTCACCAACATGCAGTGTTTCCTTGATTGAATTAGCTCTCACACCAATATTTGCGTCTAGAGCCTTTGCATTGAGGGCTATCTGAAAACGGCTGTGGCGCTGAAGTTGCCTGTGAATGTGGAGTTGGTGGCATGTGAAACCCGCATGTGGAGCATTCGTTTGTGTGGGATGCTCTACCAGGTTCATTTCAGTCATAGCCGTACAAAGGGCACTAAACATAGAGTGTGAAAACTGAGTTTCCTTGAGAGCTGCTTGGAAGCCTGATGGTGTGTGAAGTTAGTGAGCCCAATGGAGTTGTTCTCCCACAAGAACCACTCGGCTGATCCTTCTTCAATATGCCCTTCACCAACATGCAGTGTTTCCTTGATTGAATTAGCTCTCACACCAATATTTGCGTCTAGAGCCTTTGCATTGAGGGCTATCTGAAAACGGCTGTGGCGCTGAAGTTGCCTGAGAATGTGGAGTTGGTGGCATGTGAAACCCACATGTGGAGCATTCGTTTGTGTGGGATGCTCTACCAGGTTCATTCCTAGATAATGCACTCAAAGGGCACTAAGCATAGAGTGTGAAAACTGAGTTTCCTTGAGAGCTGCTTGGAAGCCTGATGGTGTGTGAAGTTAGTGAGCCAAATGGAGTTGTTCTCCCACAAGAACCACTCGGCTGATCCTTCTTCAATATGCCCTTCACCAACATGCAGTGTTTCCTTGATTGAATTAGCTCTCACACCAATATTTGCGTCTAGAGCCTTTGCATTGAGGGCTATCTGAAAACGGCTGTGGCGCTGAAGTTGCCTGTGAATGTGGAGTTGGTGGCATGTGAAACCCGCATGTGGAGCATTCGTTTGTGTGGGATGCTGACCAAGCTTCATTTCAGTCCTAGGCACACAAAGAGCACTAAGCATAGAGTGCGAAAACTGAGTTTCCTTGAGAGCTGCTTGGAAGCCTGATGGTGTGTGAAGTTAGTGAGCCAAATGGAGTTGTTCTCCCACAAGAACCACTCGGCTGATCCTTTTTCAATATGCCCTTCACCAACATGCAGTGTTTCCTTGATTGAATTAGCTCTCACAACAATATTTGCGTCTAGAGCCTTTGCATTGAGGGCTATCTGAAAACGGCTGTGGCGCTGAAGTTGCCTGTGAATGTGGAGTTGGTGGCATGTGAAACCCGCATGTGGAGCATTCGTTTGTGTGGGATGCTGACCAAGCTTCATTTCAGTCCTAGGCACACAAAGAGCACTAAGCATAGAGTGTGAAAACTGAGTTTCCTTGAGAGCTGCTTGGAAGCCTGATGGTGTGTGAAGTTAGTGAGCCAAATGGAGTTGTTCTCCCACAAGAACCACTCGGCTGATCCTTCTTCAATATGCCCTTCACCAACATGCAGTGTTTCCTTGATTGAATTAGCTCTCACACCAATATTTGCGTCTAGAGCCTTTGCAGTGAGGGCTATCTGAAAACGGCTGTGGCGCTGAAGTTGCCTGTGAATGTGGAGTTGGTGGCATGTTGAACCCGCATGTTGAGCATTCGTTTGTGTGGGATGCTCTACCAGGTTCATTTCAGTCCTAGCCATACAAAGGGCACTAAGCATAGAGTGTGAAAACTGAGTTTCCTTGAGAGCTGCTTGGAAGCCTGATGGTGTGTGAAGTTAGTGAGCCCAATGGAGTTGTTCTCCCACAAGAACCACTCGGCTGATCCTTCTTCAATATGCCCTTCACCAACATGCAGTGTTTCCTTGATTGAATTAGCTCTCACACCAATATTTGTGTCTAGAGCCTTTGCATTGAGCGCTATCTGAAAACGGCTGTGGCGCTGAAGTTGCCTGTGAATGTGGAGTTGGTGGCATGTGAAACCCGCATGTGGAGCATTCGTTTGTGTGGGATGCTCTACCAGGTTCATTTCAGTCCTAGCCATACAAAGGGCACTAAGCATAGAGTGTGAAAACTGAGTTTCCTTGAGAGCTGCTTGGAAGCCTGATGGTGTGTGAAGTTAGTGAGCCAAATGGAGTTGTTCTCCCACAAGAACCACTCGGCTGATCCTTCTTCAATATGCCCTTCACCAACATGCAGTGTTTCCTTGATTGAATTAGCTCTCACACCAATATTTGCGTCTAGAGCCTTTGCATTGAGGGCTATCTGAAAACGGCTGTGGCGCTGAAGTTGCCTGTGAATGTGGAGTTGGTGGCATGTGAAACCCGCATGTGGAGCATTCGTTTGTGTGGGATGCTCTACCAGGTTCATTCCTAGATAATGCACTCAAAGGGCACTAAGCATAGAGTGTGAAAATTGAGTTTCCTTGAGAGCTGCTTGGAAGCCTGATGGTGTGTGAAGTTAGTGAGCCAAATGGAGTTGTTCTCCCACAAGAACCACTCGGCTGATCCTTCTTCAATATGCCCTTCACCAACATGCAGTGTTTCCTTGATTGAATTAGCTCTCACACCAATATTTGCGTCTAGAGCCTTTGCATTGAGGGCTATCTGAAAACGGCTGTGGCGCTGAAGTTGCCTGTGAATGTGGAGTTGGTGGCATGTGAAACCCGCATGTGGAGCATTCGTTTGTGTGGGATGCTGACCAAGCTTCATTTCAGTCCTAGGCACACAAAGAGCACTAAGCATAGAGTGTGAAAACTGAGTTTCCTTGAGAGCTGATTGGAAGCCTGATGGTGTGTGAAGTTAGTGAGCCAAATGGAGTTGTTCTCCCACAAGAACCACTCGGCTGATCCTTCTTCAATATGCCCTTCACCAACATGCAGTGTTTCCTTGATTGAATTAGCTCTCACACCAATATTTGCGTCTAGAGCCTTTGCAGTGAGGGCTATCTGAAAACGGCTGTGGCGCTGAAGTTGCCTGTGAATGTGGAGTTGGTGGCATGTAAAACCCGCATGTGGAGCATTCGTTTGTGTGGGATGCTGACCAAGCTTCATTTCAGTCCTAGGCACACAAAGAGCACTAAGCATAGAGTGTGAAAACTGAGTTTCCTTGAGAGCTGCTTGGAAGCCTGATGGTGTGTGAAGTTAGTGAGCCAAATGGAGTTGTTCTCCCACAAGAACCACTCGGCTGATCCTTCTTCAATATGCCCTCACCAACATGCAGTGTTTCCTTGATTGAATTAGCTCTCACACCAATATTTGCGTCTAGAGCCTTTGCATTGAGGGCTATCTGAAAACGGCTGTGGCGCTGAAGTTGCCTGTGAATGTGGAGTTGGTGGCATGTGAAACCCTCATGTGGAGCATTCGTTTGTGTGGGATGCTCTACCAGGTTCATTTCAGTCCTAGCCGTACAAAGGGCACTAAACATAGAGTGTGAAAACTGAGTTTCCTTGAGAGCTGCTTGGAAGCATGATGGTGTGTGAAGTTAGTGAGCCCAATGGAGTTGTTCTCCCACAAGAACCACTCGGCTGATCCTTCTTCAATATGCCCTTCACCAACATGCAGTGTTTCCTTGATTGAATTAGCTCTCACACCAATATTTGCGTCTAGAGCCTTTGCATTGAGGGCTATCTGAAAACGGCTGTGGCGCTGAAGTTGCCTGTGAATGTGGAGTTGGTTGCATGTGAAACCCGCATGTGGAGCATTCGTTTGTGTGGGATGCTCACCAAGCTTCATTTCAGTCCTAGGCACACAAAGAGCACTAAGCCTAGAGTGTGAAAACTGAGTTTCCTTGAGAGCTGCTTGGAAGCCTGATGGTGTGTGAAGTTAGTGAGCCAAATGGAGTTGTTCTCCCACAAGAACCACTCGGCTGATCCTTCTTCAATATGCCCTTCACCAACATGCAGTGTTTCCTTGATTGAATTAGCTCTCACACCAATATTTGCGTCTAGAGCCTTTGCATTGAGGGCTATCTGAAAACGGCTGTGGCGCTGAAGTTGCCTGTGAATGTGGAGTTGGTGGCATGTGAAACCCGCATGTGGAGCATTCGTTTGTGTGGGGTGCTCTACCAGGTTCATTCCTAGATAATGCATTCAATGGGCACTAAACATGGAGTGTGAAAACTGAGTTTCCTTGAGAGCTGCTTGGAAGCCTGATGGTGTGTGAAGTTAGTGAGCCAAATGGAGTTGTTCTCCCACAAGAACCACTCGGCTGATCCTTCTTCAATATGCCCTCACCAACATGCAGTGTTTCCTTGATTGAATTAGCTCTCACACCAATATTTGCGTCTAGAGCCTTTGCATTGAGGGCTATCTGAAAACGGCTGTGGCGCTGAAGTTGCCTGTGAATGTGGAGTTGGTGGCATGTGAAACCCGCATGTGGAGCATTCGTTTGTGTGGGATGCTCTACCAGGTTCATTTCAGTCCTAGCCGTACAAAGGGCACTAAGCATAGAGTGTGAAAACTGAGTTTCCTTGAGAGCTGCTTGGAAGCCTGATGGTGTGTGAAGTTAGTGAGCCCAATGGAGTTGTTCTCCCACAAGAACCACTCGACTGATCCTTCTTCAATATGCCCTTCACCAACATGCAGTGTTTCCTTGATTGAATTAGCTCTCACACCAATATTTGCGTCTAGAGCCTTTGCATTGAGGGCTATCTGAAAACGGCTGTGGCGCTGAAGTTGCCTGTGAATGTGGAGTTGGTGGCATGTGAAACCCGCATGTGGAGCATTCGTTTGTGTGGGATGCTCACCAAGCTTCATTTCAGTCCTAGGCACACAAAGAGCACTAAGCATAGAGTGTGAAAACTGAGTTTCCTTGAGAGCTGCTTGGAAGCCTGATGGTGTGTGAAGTTAGTGAGCCAAATGGAGTTGTTCTCCCACAAGAACCACTCGGCTGATCCTTCTTCAATATGCCCTTCACCAACATGCAGTGTTTCCTTGATTGAATTAGCTCTCACACCAATATTTGCGTCTAGAGCCTTTGCATTGAGGGCTATCTGAAAACGGCTGTGGCGCTGAAGTTGCCTGTGAATGTGGAGTTGGTGGCATGTGAAACCCGCATGTGGAGCATTCGTTTGTGTGGGATGCTCTACCAGGTTCATTTCAGTCCTAGCCATACAAAGGGCACTAAGCATAGAGTGTGAAAACTGAGTTTCCTTGAGAGCTGCTTGGAAGCCTGATGGTGTGTGAAGTTAGTGAGCCAAATGGAGTTGTTCTCCCACAAGAACCACTCGGCTGATCCTTCTTCAATATGCCCTTCACCAACATGCAGTGTTTCCTTGATTGAATTAGCTCTCACACCAATATTTGCGTCTAGAGCCTTTGCATTGAGGGCTATCTGAAAACGGCTGTGGCGCTGAAGTTGCCTGTGAATGTGGAGTTGGTGGCATGTGAAACCCACATGTGGAGCATTCGTTTGTGTGGGATGCTGACCAAGCTTCATTTCAGTCCTAGGCACACAAAGAGCACTAAGCCTAGAGTGTGAAAACTGAGTTTCCTTGAGAGCTGCTTGGAAGCCTGATGGTGTGTGAAGTTAGTGAGCCAAATGGAGTTGTTCTCCCACAAGAACCACTCGGCTGATCCTTCTTCAATATGCCCTTCACCAACATGCAGTGTTTCCTTGATTGAATTAGCTCTCACACCAATATTTGCGTCTAGAGCCTTTGCATTGAGGGCTATCTGAAAACGGCTGTGGCGCTGAAGTTGCCTGTGAATGTGGAGTTGGTGGCATGTGAAACCCGCATGTGGAGCATTCGTTTGTGTGGGATGCTGACCAAGCTTCATTTCAGTCCTAGGCACACAAAGAGCACTAAGCATAGAGTGTGAAAACTGAGTTTCCTTGAGAGCTGCTTGGAAGCCTGATGGTGTGTGAAGTTAGTGAGCCAAATGGAGTTGTTCTCCCACAAGAACCACTCGGCTGATCCTTCTTCAATATGCCCTTCACCAACATGCAGTGTTTCCTTGACTGAATTAGCTCTCACACCAATATTTGCGTCTAGAGCCTTTGCATTGAGGGCTATCTGAAAACGGCTGTGGCGCTGAAGTTGCCTGTGAATGTGGAGTTGGTGGCATGTGAAACCCGCATGTGGAGCATTCGTTTGTGTGGGATGCTCTACCAGGTTCATTTCAGTCCTAGCCATACAAAGGGCACTAAGCATAGAGTGTGAAAACTGAGTTTCCTTGAGAGCTGCTTGGAAGCCTGATGGTGTGTGAAGTTAGTGAGCCAAATGGAGTTGTTCTCCCACAAGAACCACTCGGCTGATCCTTCTTCAATATGCCCTTCACCAACATGCAGTGTTTCCTTGATTGAATTGGCTCTCACACCAATATTTGCGTCTAGAGCCTTTGCATTGAGGGCTATCTGAAAACGGCTGTGGCGCTGAAGTTGCCTGTGAATGTGGAGTTGTTGGCATGTGAAACCCGCATGTGGAGCATTCATTTGTGTGGCATGCTCTACCACGTTCATTCCTAAATAATGCACTCAAAGGGCACTAAGTAGAGTGTGAAAACTGAGTTTCCTTGAGAGCTGCTTGGAAGCCTGATGGTGTGTGAAGTTAGTGAGCCCAATGGAGTTGTTCTCCCACAAGAACCACTCGGCTGATCCTTCTTCAATATGCCCTTCACCAACATGCAGTGTTTCCTTGATTGAATTAGCTCTCACACCAATATTTGCATCTAGAGCCTTTGCATTGAGGGCTATCTGAAAACGGCTGTGGCGCTGAAGTTGCCTGTGAATGTGGAGTTGGTGGCATGTGAAACCCGCATGTGGAGCATTCGTTTGTGTGGGATGCTCTACCAGGTTCATTTCAGTCCTAGCCATACAAAGGGCACTAAGCATAGAGTGTGAAAACTGAGTTTCCTTGAGAGCTGCTTGGAAGCCTGATGGTGTGTGAAGTTAGTGAGCCAAATGGAGTTGTTCTCCCACAAGAACCACTCGGCTGATCCTTCTTCAATATGCCCTTCACCAACATGCAGTGTTTCCTTGATTGAATTAGCTCTCACACCAATATTTGTGTCTAGAGCCTTTGCATTGAGGGCTATCTGAAAACGGCTGTGGCGCTGAAGTTGCCTGAGAATGTGGAGTTGGTGGCATGTGAAACCCACATGTGGAGCATTCGTTTGTGTGGGATGCTCTACCAGGTTCATTCCTAGATAATGCACTCAAAGGGCACTAAGCATAGAGTGTGAAAACTGAGTTTCCTTGAGAGCTGCTTGGAAGCCTGATGGTGTGTGAAGTTAGTGAGCCAAATGGAGTTGTTCTCCCACAAGAACCACTTGGCTGATCCTAATTCAATATGCCCTTCACCAACATGCAGTGTTTCCTTGATTGAATTAGCTCTCACACCAATATTTGCGTCTAGAGCCTTTGCATTGAGGGCTATCTGAAAACGGCTGTGGCGCTGAAGTTGCCTGTGAATGTGGAGTTGGTGGCATGTGAAACCCGCATGTGGAGCATTCGTTTGTGTGGGATGCTCTACCAGGTTCATTCCTAGATAATGCACTCAAAGGGCACTAAGCATAGAGTGTGAAAATTGAGTTTCCTTGAGAGCTGCTTGGAAGCCTGATGGTGTGTGAAGTTAGTGAGCCAAATGGAGTTGTTCTCCCACAAGAACCACTCGGCTGATCCTTCTTCAATATGCCCTTCACCAACATGCAGTGTTTCCTTGATTGAATTAGCTCTCACACCAATATTTGCGTCTAGAGCCTTTGCATTGAGGGCTATCTGAAAACGGCTGTGGCGCTGAAGTTGCCTGTGAATGTGGAGTTGGTGGCATGTGAAACCCGCATGTGGAGCATTCGTTTGTGTGGGATGCTCTACCAGGTTCATTCCTAGATAAGGCATTCAATGGGCACTAAACAAGGAGTGTGAAAACTGAGTTTCCTTGAGAGCTGCTTGGAAGCCTGATGGTGTGTGAAGTTAGTGAGCCAAATGGAGTTGTTCTCCCACAAGACCCGCTCGGTTGATCCTTCTTCAATATGCCCTTCACCAACATGCAGTGTTTCCTTGATTGAATTAGCTCTCACACCAATATTTGCGTCTAGAGCCTTTGCATTGAGGGCTATCTGAAAACGGCTGTGGCGCTGAAGTTGCCTGTGAATGTGGAGTTGGTGGCATGTGAAACCCGCATGTGGAGCATTCGTTTGTGTGGGATGCTGACCAAGCTTCATTTCAGTCCTAGGCACACAAAGAGCACTAAGCATAGAGTGTGAAAACTGAGTTTCCTTGAGAGCTGCTTGGAAGCCTGATGGTGTGTGAAGTTAGTGAGCCAAATGGAGTTGTTCTCCCACAAGAACCACTCGGCTGATCCTTCTTCAATATGCCCTTCACCAACATGCAGTGTTTCCTTGATTGAATTAGCTCTCACACCAATATTTGCGTCTGGAGCCTTTGCATTGAGGGCTATCTGAAAACGGCTGTGGCGCTGAAGTTGCCTGTGAATGTGGAGTTGGTGGCATGTGAAACCCGCATGTGGAGCATTCGTTTGTGTGGAATGCTCTACCAGGTTCATTCCTAGATAATGCACTCAAAGGGCACTAATCATAGAGTGTGAAAACTGAGTTTCCTTGAGAGCTGCTTGGAAGCCTGATGGTGTGTGAAATTAGTGAGCCAAATGGAGTTGTTCTCCCACAAGACCCGCTCGGTTGATCCTTCTTCAATATGCCCTTCACCAACATGCAGTGTTTCCTTGATTGAATTAGCTCTCACACCAATATTTGCGTCTAGAGCTTTTGCATTGAGGGCTATCTGAAAACGGCTGTGGCGCTGAAGTTGCCTGTGAATGTGGAGTTGGTGGCATGTGAAACCCGCATGTGGAGCATTCGTTTGTGTGGGATGCTCTACCAGGTTCATTCCTAGATAATGCACTCAAAGGGCACTAAGCATAGAGTGTGAAAACTGAGTTTCCTTGAGAGCTGCTTGGAAGCCTGATGGTGTGTGAAGTTAGTGAGCCAAATGGAGTTGTTCTCCCACAAGAACCACTCGGCCGATCCTTCTTCAATATGCCCTTCACCAACATGCAGTGTTTCCTTGATTGAATTAGCTCTCACACCAATATTTGCGTCTAGAGCCTTTGCATTGAGGGCTATCTGAAAACGGCTGTGGCGCTGAAGTTGCCTGTGAATGTGGAGTTGGTGGCATGTGAAACCCGCATGTGGAGCATTCGTTTATGTGGGATGCTCTACCAGGTTCATTCCTAGATAATGCACTCAAAGGGCACTAAGCATAGAGTGTGAAAACTGAGTTTCCTTGAGAGCTGCTTGGAAGCCTGATGGTGTGTGAAGTTAGTGAGCCAAATGGAGTTGTTCACCCACAAGAACCACTCGGCTGATCCTTCTTCAATATGCCCTTCACCAACATGCAGTGTTTCCTTGATTGAATTAGCTCTCACACCAATATTTGCGTCTAGAGCCTTTGCATTGAGGGCTATCTGAAAACGGCTGTGGCGCTGAAGTTGCCTGTGAATGTGGAGTTGGTGGCATGTGAAACCCGCATGTGGAGCATTCGTTTGTGTGGGATGCTCTACCAGGTTCATTCCTAGATAAGGCATTCAATGGGCACTAAACAAGGAGTGTGAAAACTGAGTTTCCTTGAGAGCTGCTTGGAAGCCTGATGGTGTGTGAAGTTAGTGAGCCAAATGGAGTTGTTCTCCCACAAGAACCACTCGGCTGATCCTTCTTCAATATGCCCTTCACCAACATGCAGTGTTTCCTTGATTGAATTAGCTCTCACACCAATATTTGCGTCTAGAGCCTTTGCATTGAGGGCTATCTGAAAACGGCTGTGGCGCTGAAGTTGCCTGTGAATGTGGAGTTGGTGGCATGTGAAACCCGCATGTGGAGCATTCGTTTGTGTGGGATGCTCTACCAGGTTCATTCCTACATAATGCACTCAAAGGGCACTAAGCATAGAGTGTGAAAACTGAGTTTCCTTGAGAGCTGCTTGGAAGCCTGATGGTGTGTGAAGTTAGTGAGCCAAATGGAGTTGTTCTCCCACAAGAACCACTCGGCTGATCCTTCTTCAATATGCCCTTCAGCAACATGCAGTGTTTCCTTGATTGAATTAGCTCTCACACCAATATTTGCGTCTAGAGCCTTTGCATTGAGGGCTATCTGAAAACGGCTGTGGCGCTGAAGTTGCCTGTGAATGTGGAGTTGGTGGCATGTGAAACCCGCATGTGGAGCATTCGTTTGTGTGGGATGCTGACCAAGCTTCATTTCAGTCCTAGGCACACAAAGAGCACTAAGCATAGAGTGTGAAAACTGAGTTTCCTTGAGAGCTGCTTGGAAGCCTGATGGTGTGTGAAGTTAGTGAGCCCAATGGAGTTGTTCTCCCACAAGAACCACTCGGCTGATCCTTCTTCAATATGCCCTCACCAACATGCAGTGTTTCCTTGATTGAATTAGCTCTCACACCAATATTTGCGTCTAGAGCCTTTGCATTGAGGGCTATCTGAAAACGGCTGTGGCGCTGAAGTTGCCTGTGAATGTGGAGTTGGTGGCATGTGAAACCCGCATGTGGAGCATTCGTTTGTGTGGGATGCTCTACCAGGTTCATTCCTACATAATGCACTCAAAGGGCACTAAGCATAGAGTGTGAAAACTGAGTTTCCTTGAGAGCTGCTTGGAAGCCTGATGGTGTGTGAAGTTAGTGAGCCAAATGGAGTTGTTCTCCCACAAGAACCACTCGGCTGATCCTTCTTCAATATGCCCTTCACCAACATGCAGTGTTTCCTTGATTGAATTAGCTCTCACACCAATATTTGCGTCTAGAGCCTTTGCATTGAGGGCTATCTGAAAACGGCTGTGGCGCTGAAGTTGCCTGTGAATGTGGAGTTGGTGGCATGTGAAACCCGCATGTGGAGCATTCGTTTGTGTGGGATGCTCTACCAGGTTCATTTCAGTCCTAGCCGTACAAAGGGCACTAAGCATAGAGTGTGAAAACTGAGTTTCCTTGAGAGCTGCTTGGAAGCCTGATGGTGTGTGAAGTTAGTGAGCCCAATGGAGTTGTTCTCCCACAAGAACCACTCGGCTGATCCTTCTTCAATATGCCCTTCACCAACATGCAGTGTTTCCTTGATTGAATTAGCTCTCACACCAATATTTGCGTCTAGAGCCTTTGCATTGAGGGCTATCTGAAAACGGCTGTGGCGCTGAAGTTGCCTGTGAATGTGGAGTTGGTGGCATGTGAAACCCGCATGTGGAGCATTCGTTTGTGTGGGATGCTCACCAAGCTTCATTTCAGTCCTAGGCACACAAAGAGCACTAAGCATAGAGTGTGAAAACTGAGTTTCCTTGAGAGCTGCTTGGAAGCCTGATGGTGTGTGAAGTTAGTGAGCCAAATGGAGTTGTTCTCCCACAAGAACCACTCGGCTGATCCTTCTTCAATATGCCCTTCACCAACATGCAGTGTTTCCTTGATTGAATTAGCTCTCACACCAATATTTGCGTCTAGAGCCTTTGCATTGAGGGCTATCTGAAAACGGCTGTGGCGCTGAAGTTGCCTGTGAATGTGGAGTTGGTGGCATGTGAAACCCGCATGTGGAGCATTCGTTTGTGTGGGGTGCTCTACCAGGTTCATTCCTAGATAATGCATTCAATGGGCACTAAACATGGAGTGTGAAAACTGAGTTTCCTTGAGAGCTGCTTGGAAGCCTGATGGTGTGTGAAGTTAGTGAGCCAAATGGAGTTGTTCTCCCACAAGAACCACTCGGCTGATCCTTCTTCAATATGCCCTTCACCAACATGCAGTGTTTCCTTGATTGAATTAGCTCTCACACCAATATTTGCGTCTAGAGCCTTTGCATTGAGGGCTATCTGAAAACGGCTGTGGCGCTGAAGTTGCCTGTGAATGTGGAGTTGGTGGCATGTGAAACCCGCATGTGGAGCATTCGTTTGTGTGGGATGCTCTACCAGGTTCATTCCTAGATAATGCACTCAAAGGGCACTAAGCATAGAGTGTGAAAACTGAGTTTCCTTGAGAGCTGCTTGGAAGCCTGATGGTGTGTGAAGTTAGTGAGCCAAATGGAGTTGTTCTCCCACAAGAACCACTCGGCTGATCCTTCTTCAATATGCCCTTCACCAACATGCAGTGTTTCCTTGATTGAATTAGCTCTCACACCAATATTTGCGTCTAGAGCCTTTGCATTGAGGGCTATCTGAAAACGGCTGTGGCGCTGAAGTTGCCTGTGAATGTGGAGTTGGTGGCATGTAAAACCCGCATGTGGAGCATTCGTTTGTGTGGGATGCTGACCAAGCTTCATTTAAGTCCTAGGCACACAAAGAGCACTAAGCATAGAGTGTGAAAACTGAGTTTCCTTGAGAGCTGCGTGGAAGCCTGATGGTGTGTGAAGTTAGTGAGCCCAATGGAGTTGTTCTCCCACAAGAACCACTCGGCTGATCCTTCTTCAATATGCCCTCACCAACATGCAGTGTTTCCTTGATTGAATTAGCTCTCACACCAATATTTGCGTCTAGAGCCTTTGCATTGAGGGCTATCTGAAAACGGCTGTGGCGCTGAAGTTGCCTGTGAATGTGGAGTTGGTGGCATGTGAAACCCGCATGTGGAGCATTCGTTTGTGTGGGATGCTCTACCAGGTTCATTTCAGTCCTAGCCGTACAAAGGGCACTAAGCATAGAGTGTGAAAACTGAGTTTCCTTGAGAGCTGCTTGGAAGCCTGATGGTGTGTGAAGTTAGTGAGCCCAATGGAGTTGTTCTCCCACAAGAACCACTCGGCTGATCCTTCTTCAATATGCCCTTCACCAACATGCAGTGTTTCCTTGATTGAATTAGCTCTCACACCAATATTTGCGTCTAGAGCCTTTGCATTGAGGGCTATCTGAAAACGGCTGTGGCGCTGAAGTTGCCTGTGAATGTGGAGTTGGTGGCATGTGAAACCCGCATGTGGAGCATTCGTTTGTGTGGGATGCTCACCAAGCTTCATTTCAGTCCTAGGCACACAAAGAGCACTAAGCATAGAGTGCGAAAACTGAGTTTCCTTGAGAGCTGCTTGGAAGCCTGATGGTGTGTGAAGTTAGTGAGCCAAATGGAGTTGTTCTCCCACAAGAACCACTCGGCTGATCCTTCTTCAATATGCCCTTCACCAACATGCAGTGTTTCCTTGATTGAATTAGCTCTCACACCAATATTTGCGTCTAGAGCCTTTGCATTGAGGGCTATCTGAAAACGGCTGTGGCGCTGAAGTTGCCTGTGAATGTGGAGTTGGTGGCATGTGAAACCCGCATGTGGAGCATTCGTTTGTGTGGGGTGCTCTACCAGGTTCATTCCTAGATAATGCATTCAATGGGCACTAAACATGGAGTGTGAAAACTGAATTTCCTTGAGAGCAGCTTGGAAGCCTGATGGTGTGTGAAGTTAGTGAGCCAAATGGAGTTGTTCTCCCACAAGAACCACTCGGCTGATCCTTCTTCAATATGCCCTTCACCAACATGCAGTGTTTCCTTGATTGAATTAGGTCTCACACCAATATTTGCGTCTAGAGCCTTTGCATTGAGGGCTATCTGAAAACGGCTGTGGCGCTGAAGTTGCCTGTGAATGTGGAGTTGGTGGCATGTGAAACCCGCATGTGGAGCATTCGTTTGTGTGGGATGCTCTACCAGGTTCATTCCTAGATAATGCACTCAAAGGGCACTAATCATAGAGTGTGAAAACTGAGTTTCCTTGAGAGCTGCTTGGAAGCCTGATGGTGTGTGAAGTTAGTGAGCCAAATGGAGTTGTTCTCCCACAAGAACCACTCGGCTGATCCTTCTTCAATATGCCCTTCACCAACATGCAGTGTTTCCTTGATTGAATTAGCTCTCACACCAATATTTGCGTCTAGAGCCTTTGCATTGAGGGCTATCTGAAAACGGCTGTGGCGCTGAAGTTGCCTGTGAATGTGGAGTTGGTGGCATGTAAAACCCGCATGTGGAGCATTCGTTTGTGTGGGATGCTGACCAAGCTTCATTTCAGTCCTAGGCACACAAAGAGCACTAAGCATAGAGTGTGAAAACTGAGTTTCCTTGAGAGCTGCGTGGAAGCCTGATGGTGTGTGAAGTTAGTGAGCCCAATGGAGTTGTTCTCCCACAAGAACCACTCGGCTGATCCTTCTTCAATATGCCCTCACCAACATGCAGTGTTTCCTTGATTGAATTAGCTCTCACACCAATATTTGCGTCTAGAGCCTTTGCATTGAGGGCTATCTGAAAACGGCTGTGGCGCTGAAGTTGCCTGTGAATGTGGAGTTGGTGGCATGTGAAACCCGCATGTGGAGCATTCGTTTGTGTGGGATGCTCTACCAGGTTCATTTCAGTCATAGCCGTACAAAGGGCACTAAACATAGAGTGTGAAAACTGAGTTTCCTTGAGAGCTGCTTGGAAGCCTGATGGTGTGTGAAGTTAGTGAGCCCAATGGAGTTGTTCTCCCACAAGAACCACTCGGCTGATCCTTCTTCAATATGCCCTTCACCAACATGCAGTGTTTCCTTGATTGAATTAGCTCTCACACCAATATTTGCGTCTAGAGCCTTTGCATTGAGGGCTATCTGAAAACGGCTGTGGCGCTGAAGTTGCCTGTGAATGTGGAGTTGGTGGCATGTGAAACCCGCATGTGGAGCATTCGTTTGTGTGGGATGCTCACCAAGCTTCATTTCAGTCCTAGGCACACAAAGAGCACTAAGCCTAGAGTGTGAAAACTGAGTTTCCTTGAGAGCTGCTTGGAAGCCTGATGGTGTGTGAAGTTAGTGAGCCAAATGGAGTTGTTCTCCCACAAGAACCACTCGGCTGATCCTTCTTCAATATGCCCTTCACCAACATGCAGTGTTTCCTTGATTGAATTAGCTCTCACACCAATATTTGCGTCTAGAGCCTTTGCATTGAGGGCTATCTGAAAACGGCTGTGGCGCTGAAGTTGCCTGTGAATGTGGAGTTGGTGGCATGTGAAACCCGCATGTGGAGCATTCGTTTGTGTGGGATGCTCTAACAGGTTCATTTCAGTCCTAGCCATACAAAGGGCACTAAGCATAGAGTGTGAAAACTGAGTTTCCTTGAGAGCTGCTTGGAAGCCTGATGGTGTGTGAAGTTAGTGAGCCAAATGGAGTTGTTCTCCCACAAGAACCACTCGGCTGATCCTTCTTCAATATGCCCTTCACCAACATGCAGTGTTTCCTTGATTGAATTAGCTCTCACACCAATATTTGTGTCTAGAGCCTTTGCATTGAGGGCTATCTGAAAACGGCTGTGGCGCTGAAGTTGCCTGAGAATGTGGAGTTGGTGGCATGTGAAACCCACATGTGGAGCATTCGTTTGTGTGGGATGCTCTACCAGGTTCATTCCTAGATAATGCACTCAAAGGGCACTAAGCATAGAGTGTGAAAACTGAGTTTCCTTGAGAGCTGCTTGGAAGCCTGATGGTGTGTGAAGTTAGTGAGCCAAATGGAGTTGTTCTCCCACAAGAACCACTCGGCTGATCCTTCTTCAATATGCCCTTCACCAACATGCAGTGTTTCCTTGATTGAATTAGCTCTCACACCAATATTTGCGTCTAGAGCCTTTGCATTGAGGGCTATCTGAAAACGGCTGTGGCGCTGAAGTTGCCTGTGAATGTGGAGTTGGTGGCATGTGAAACCCGCATGTGGAGCATTCGTTTGTGTGGGATGCTGACCAAGCTTCATTTCAGTCCTAGGCACACAAAGAGCACTAAGCATAGAGTGCGAAAACTGAGTTTCCTTGAGAGCTGCTTGGAAGCCTGATGGTGTGTGAAGTTAGTGAGCCAAATGGAGTTGTTCTCCCACAAGAACCACTCGGCTGATCCTTTTTCAATATGCCCTTCACCAACATGCAGTGTTTCCTTGATTGAATTAGCTCTCACACCAATATTTGCGTCTAGAGCCTTTGCATTGAGGGCTATCTGAAAACGGCTGTGGCGCTGAAGTTGCCTGTGAATGTGGAGTTGGTGGCATGTGAAACCCGCATGTGGAGCATTCGTTTGTGTGGGATGCTGACCAAGCTTCATTTCAGTCCTAGGCACACAAAGAGCACTAAGCATAGAGTGTGAAAACTGAGTTTCCTTGAGAGCTGCTTGGAAGCCTGATGGTGTGTGAAGTTAGTGAGCCAAATGGAGTTGTTCTCCCACAAGAACCACTCGGCTGATCCTTCTTCAATATGCCCTTCACCAACATGCAGTGTTTCCTTGATTGAATTAGCTCTCACACCAATATTTGCGTCTAGAGCCTTTGCAGTGAGGGCTATCTGAAAACGGCTGTGGCGCTGAAGTTGCCTGTGAATGTGGAGTTGGTGGCATGTTGAACCCGCATGTGGAGCATTCGTTTGTGTGGGATGCTCTACCAGGTTCATTTCAGTCCTAGCCATACAAAGGGCACTAAGCATAGAGTGTGAAAACTGAGTTTCCTTGAGAGCTGCTTGGAAGCCTGATGGTGTGTGAAGTTAGTGAGCCCAATGGAGTTGTTCTCCCACAAGAACCACTCGGCTGATCCTTCTTCAATATGCCCTTCACCAACATGCAGTGTTTCCTTGATTGAATTAGCTCTCACACCAATATTTGTGTCTAGAGCCTTTGCATTGAGCGCTATCTGAAAACGGCTGTGGCGCTGAAGTTGCCTGTGAATGTGGAGTTGGTGGCATGTGAAACCCGCATGTGGAGCATTCGTTTGTGTGGGATGCTCTACCAGGTTCATTTCAGTCCTAGCCATACAAAGGGCACTAAGCATAGAGTGTGAAAACTGAGTTTCCTTGAGAGCTGCTTGGAAGCCTGATGGTGTGTGAAGTTAGTGAGCCAAATGGAGTTGTTCTCCCACAAGAACCACTCGGCTGATCCTTCTTCAATATGCCCTTCACCAACATGCAGTGTTTCCTTGATTGAATTAGCTCTCACACCAATATTTGCGTCTAGAGCCTTTGCATTGAGGGCTATCTGAAAACGGCTGTGGCGCTGAAGTTGCCTGTGAATGTGGAGTTGGTGGCATGTGAAACCCGCATGTGGAGCATTCGTTTGTGTGGGATGCTCTACCAGGTTCATTCCTAGATAATGCACTCAAAGGGCACTAAGCATAGAGTGTGAAAATTGAGTTTCCTTGAGAGCTGCTTGGAAGCCTGATGGTGTGTGAAGTTAGTGAGCCAAATGGAGTTGTTCTCCCACAAGAACCACTCGGCTGATCCTTCTTCAATATGCCCTTCACCAACATGCAGTGTTTCCTTGATTGAATTAGCTCTCACACCAATATTTGCGTCTAGAGCCTTTGCATTGAGGGCTATCTGAAAACGGCTGTGGCGCTGAAGTTGCCTGTGAATGTGGAGTTGGTGGCATGTGAAACCCGCATGTGGAGCATTCGTTTGTGTGGGATGCTGACCAAGCTTCATTTCAGT